>NC_135564.1:22885886-23043386 GCF_964340395.1 Glandiceps talaboti | reverse complement strand
GAATGTTGTTGACTTTGTAAATTTGTTAGAAAATTGAAATTCAAATTGCCTCAAAATTATTTTAGATCCCTAGTTTATTTCATTCTTCATTAAAATTTTCCAGGGTTACAGCTGTAAGACACTGGAATTACTTATAGCCAACCTCAAAATCCTCTTTTTTTCTTTTTCTTGTGTGCATTTCCCAGTCATTTTTTTCTGAGATTTTGTGCAATTTTTCATAACAGTAGATTTTTGTTATAAAATGGTGACTATGGTATAAAAGTACAATACATTACCAACTTCTGTGTAAAATGTGTTTTATAGTGAGACATCATATGAAACCACTAACCACTTTATTGCATCGCTAAAACAAAACTGCATAGTGACTCGAAGAGCTGAAGACCTGAACCACTTCTACATGTCACCAAAATAAAAAATTAAATTAAAAAAAAACCAGCGGAGCTATTCTGACCGATAGGTCGCTTGTTAAAAACTGTACAGTTGTGCTACAGTGCCATTGGCAGTATTTAAAAAAAAAGAAACATTGAAAAATTGCATACACTAATATAATTATTGTAACTATAATTATTGTATACCATATATGGTATTGTATCTGGCGGAAATCTTGTGATACATGAGACTCACCATACTCATTACTTCATTAAGGACTTCAGAAGCTCGCGAGAGTTTGTGATGTCATTACCCGCCATCTTGGAAATTTGTATGCAGTCGCCCTGCTGGTCCAATTTCGCGATATACAATCATAGTGTTAACGATGGCCAACTATTAACCAAAGTGTTTTCAGGGTAAATTTGAACATAAACTAATAATCAGACACAGCATCACCACTTCTTCAAAAGGTATATGAGTCTGTTATATATTTTAAGACGGTGTTGAAGAATACAAGTTGAAAGTGTACAGCATCACGTTTGCCGTGTGTAATTCATGTAAACATACAGTGGAGGGGAAACAAGTTATCGCATGGCACAATGGCCTTACTTTACTTCTGAAAAGGTGTGAACGATCGTTTGTTTTAGGGCATTTGTTTTCTTAGAGGGTTTAATGTGATAACAAATAATGACGGCAATGACAGGTTGAAAGGATGCAAATGTTTATGGAACAATACATGAGGTGGCCGCTATAAGTCGACAAAAGGGCATGATACACCAGGGAGCAAAACATTTAACTCTTTCACCACCATTGGCCTCATGGGATTGTTTGTGCTCCACCAGCCCCCTCACTAACATAAAGTGAGAGTGAGTGGTATGCAATCAAATTGATACAAAAATCCTTAGAATTGCCCAATCTTTGAAAATTAGGTATCATTTTACTGGAAAATAAATTGTCTATATCATACTTACAAATAATCAGATTCAAATATCACTTTCACAACTGAAATTTGGGTTAAAATAAGAAAATATTGGTAAAAAAAACCTGTGTTGTTTATTTATTGACATGTCACAGATAAACAAAACATTTATATAACAAACTAAATTCAAAATACCAACATTTATGTTTCTACAAAATTATGTATACTGGTTAAATGGTCAAAATCGGCGAAAATTTGGCAGAAAATGTTATTTTCAGTCGTATTAAATTTGAACGGAAAAAAATAACGGCTCTCTAATCTGATTACGACGCAATTAGTCGGTCCCGCACCGACAATGAAAGGGACAAAAATACCTGAAGTCGTTGCACCAATACCTTCAGAAAAATCCGTTTGTGTAATTATATATCATTATTTGACAGAACAACAAAAAATTATCACCAAATTTATGCTCAAAATCAGTAAAAAATGCCCACAAGTTGGTAGTATACGAGTCCAAATCGGGACGCCAAAGTGGCGCTTTTTGCCAACATGCTGTACCCACAAAACCAAATATGCAGTCGGGACTTTGAAGTTACGTTGCGATAATCTGATCCTTCCATTTCCTGCATTGAGTTCACTCAGTCATCTCCTTGTATAAAACATCATATTCATAGTCAAAATTGAGTGGAAATTTCTACGAACAGCACCGTTATTTACATTGTAAGTTACGTTAGGGGAGACAGATTTTGCTTCGGCGATGTTGAAATTTGAATTTTACGTTGAAAAACGCACATAAAAAATCCGATTCGTAAAATCGCCCGTATCGTGCATAAATTTCCCTCCACTGACCTTTACACGCTGAGCTAGTACAAATACAAGTCATTACTGAGATGTAACAAAAGAAATAAAACCAAAATAATCCATTTTATAGCCAAAAATTACAACCAAGACGTTAGTATGGGAGTCGGTACCTGTCACAAGATTGCGTAAATTTGCCGACATTCAAAAATTCAACCGTAAACTGCCGCCGGCAGCTCATACGGACTTAGCGGGAATTTGATGCTTACACACAAGTACAATGTGTTCCCACAGCTAAATACTTGTATTCAATGATGTATTTCGAGTCAAATTCAGTCGAAATATTCAAAGACAGTGACATAATTTATATCGTAGGCCATGTTATGAGAGCCGTTAATTATATCCGCCATGTTTAAATTCGATCTTGTGGGCGAAAAACGCACGTAAAATTACGATCGCTCGTCATTTGGATCGTAGCTCTCGATACCGTTCACTATCATACATTCAAAATGGCAGGCAATATAAACAAGGCTAATACGCATGTGTGGAACTAGTTATGGCAGCAAATTTTGCAGCAATTGCTGCCTTTGAACGGTTTTACGGCAAGATAGGTGAATGAACTTTGGCGTACCGGTATACCGGGTACTGGTGGGCGCCCTAGCGCGTCCCGGTATACCGGGTACTGGTGGTGAAAGGGTTAAAGCAGGACACAATTAACTCAGCAAGGAATACTGCCCATACAGTCAAAATGATTGTGTATATGTTACACCCAATCCGTGAAACTGCCCAATTCATGAAATGTGCATGTAACTTTGTCCAGTTCATTGAATTGGTCAACCTTATACAAATGAGAGTATAGATTACGATCTAAAAAAAAGGGGCGAAATTAAATTTTTGAGGCAAGAGTTTTGAACTGGGGTGTTAATTATCGAACTCTATTAAAAACACAAGCTACACTGAATTATAATAAAATAAGAATTGTGAAGTGATGAGTTAGTAAACACATGATAATAAAATTGTATGATTGATATTTATTTTGTGTGTGTATGTGTCCCATAAAAGATGTTCAGTTCATGTACTGGCCATATCTCACCATACCCACTTTATAACTTGGGCAACACGATTGACTATTTCATGAACTGGGCAAAGTTACCTACCCATTTCATGAATTGGGCAATTTCACAGATTGGGTGTAACATAACATTAATAAACAACAACACATACAATGTAAACTTTATACATATAGTTGTGATACAATGCCATTGCCACTATTGTTGATACATTCAAAGTGAGCCTTTGATTCAAAAGTGATAAAGAATACAAATGCACATTATTCCTGTCAATGTATACAATACTGATCTATCAGTTTTTTGTCTTTTTTTTTCATTTTACAGCTAAACCCAGAATCTCCAAACAACCTCAGGCAGTGACAGCTAATGTTGGAGAAAGTGCACGATTTAGCTGCCATGCAGAATCAATACCTCAGTCATTTTATAGTTGGGAAAAAGATCGGGTAACAATTTCCAGGGATAGTAGCAAGTAAGTAGAGTTTGTTGATAACATCTGATGTACAAGACTGACATGAAAGACTTGTACATTATGTCCTTGTATTTCAGAGTAGTGAAAGTTTCCTGAATCAAACTTAGACACCGATACCAACTACTAACACACTCTCTGCAACTTTGTGATTGGCTATAACTACTAACACACTCTCTGCAACTTTGTGATTGGCTACAACTACTAACACACTCTCTGCAACTTTGTGATTGGCTACAACTACTAACACACTCTCTGCAACTTTGTGATTGGCTACAACTACTAACACACTCTCTGCAACTTTGTGATTGGCTACAACTACTAACACACTCTCTGCAACTTTGTGATTGGCTATAACTACTAACACACTCTCTGCAACTTTGTGATTGGCTACAACTACTAACACACTCTCTGCAACTTTGTGATTGGCTACAACTACTAACACACTCTCTGCAACTTTGTGATTGGCTACAACTACTAACACACTCTCTGCAACTTTGTGATTGGCTACAACTACTAACACACTCTCTGCAACTTTGTGATTGGCTACAACTACTAACACACTCTCTGCAACTTTGTGATTGGCTACAACTACTAACACACTCTCTGCAACTTTGTGATTGGCTACAACTACTAACACACTCTCTGCAACTTTGTGATTGGCTACAACTACTAACACACTCTCTGCAACTTTGTGATTGGCTACAACTACTAACACACTCTCTGCAACTTTGTGATTGGCTACAACTACTAACACAGTCTCTGCAACTTTGTGATTGGCTACAACTACTAACACACTCTCTGCAACTTTGTGATTGGCTACAACTACTAACACACTCTCTGCAACTTTGTGATTGGCTACAACTACTAACACACTCTCTGCAACTTTGTGATTGGCTATAACTACTAACACACTCTCTGCAACTTTGTGATTGGCTACAACTACTAACACAGTCTCTGCAACTTTGTGATTGGCTACAACTACTAACACAGTCTCTGCAACTTTGTGATTGGCTACAACTACTAACACACTCTCTGCAACTTTGTGATTGGCTATAGCTATTATAATAAGTAATCTCCATTGAGCAAAGCCCGAGGAAGACTACTATGTTGGGATTTGTCCTTTGTGTGTGCATGCTGCCATGCCCTATATCTCTGAAATGCATGGGCTGATTCACCCCTGAAGAGGTGCTATTACAATGGGCTCCATCCATCCGTCCATGTGTGCGTGCGTCCACCCGTAATGCATCATTTATCAAACATGCAGTATCCAATTTCTTTCGAACCTGACATCATGTGGGACAGATGCACATCAAGTTGTTTTTTGATATATGCAAATTTGACCAAATGGCGACCATATTTGTAGTTAATAATCAATATTTACTTTATTCAAGTGTCTAACCCCATGTTATCAGATGTAAGCTATCTTTTGAGATCCTGACCTTTGACATTGATCTTCATGTTCAATTATCAAAATCAAGCCAATTTCTACCTGTCACAGACACATTATAATGTTTACTTATTGCCGATTTCTGTTAAACCATGTTCATAAGTAATATTGAAGAAACAAACTATACAAAAGCATTATTTTTTGTGTTCATATCTCTTTTGATTAACAGAACTCAAAAACTGTAATACATAGACACTCCATTCCACTCATTCCATGTCTTCCGTTATATTATCAGAGGTGAGCTGTCTTTGGAGACATTGACCTTTGACCTTGACCTTCAGGGCTAATTATCGAAATCAAGCCAGTTCTTGGCTATCATAGACATAATGTAGTGTTTACATATTGCCAATTTCTTTTAACCCTTAGGATGCCATAGACTTTTCATGCAAAAGACCCCTAGGCCAAGGACTTTTTCCACCACAGAGTAGGAATTTACCTACCCTACATTGATCAACTTTCACTTGAAGGGACATCATGATCGTAATTTTTACCGGTACAACTTACAGCCTACAATGAAACCATGGTAGTAGTACTGCTAACTTAGCTAGGGACCGGTCAGTTTCTCCAGCCTGGGGGGGGGGGGGGGGTTGGATTCTTAAATCGGGCAGAAAAAAAGTCACTGACCCCCCCTATCTGTAAAACCCAAAACAGGCTGACCCCCTATCACTTAATTCTAAAACATGATGACCCCCCATATATGATATTCGCATGAGTGACAGGTATTTTTTGATCGTGACTCAGTGTGGACTGCTTGACTGTCTTGCATCTACTTTATAAGATCCTGGGTTAGCACTATCATAATTATAATTATTGACTACACATGGTAAATATATTTGAAAAGGAGTTTAATAGCATCTTGACAGTGAAAAGTAGGGGGAAAGCTTGAGAAGGGAATATGTACAGCTGTCATGGGGGGTCCTAGGGGTCTCCCCCTAGAAGCCCAGGAGGTTTTTAACTCTGAAAAGTCAATTTTGAGACTATTCAGACATTTTTAGAAAATCAATTACAAGAGAGCACCAACATGTAAAAAGCAACTACGTAAGGTTGAAATATTTTTGAAATATAGTTTGATAGGATCTTGACAGTAAGAGGTAGGGGGGAGATCTTGACACTGGGATGTGTACACCTCATGGGGGGGGGGGGGGGGGGGAGGTCCTAGGGGGTCTCCCCCTAGAAGCCCTGGAGGTTTTTTCCCTGAAAAGTCAATTTTGAGACTATTCAGACCCTTTCAGGCAATAATTTCCAAGCCTTACAAGACAACACCAACATGTAAAAAACAACTACATAGGGTTGAAATACTTTTGAAATATACTTTGATAGCATCTTGACAGTAAGAGGGGAAGAGCTTGAGACTGGGATATGTCCACCTCATGCGGGGGGGGGGGGGGGGGGGGGGGTCTGAGGGGGTCTCCCTCTAGAAGCCCTGGAGGATTTTTACTCTTATAGCCAATATTTATGCTATTTAGACCCTTCAAGCAATAACTTAATCCATGCTTTACAAGACAGCAAGTATCAGAAACTATTCTTTATAACTTACATTAAGGGTTGAAATATTTTCTTAAAAAGTTAAATGGCATCATTATATACATGTAGTAAAGGTCAGCACATCTAATGGTAGTATCATGCATTGGGGAGATTTGGAGATTAAGGCAATTTTAGACTATCTTGGCAAACATTTCACATCTTGAAAAGACAATATCATCTCAAATTAGAATAGGGTGAAAATATTTAAGAAAAGTTTAATACCATTATAACAGTAAAAATAACGCAAATATTGCGTTGCCGCACAACTTCATGTTCAGGACAATGATAGATATATAATTTTTTGAAGATTTAAACAAAATTTTGATACCTAATTTCCATCATCATAATCCAGCCATCCTATGTTGGAAGTGTACAAGACAAGTATAGCAACATTCTAATCAAACTTTAAAGGGATGTGTCTACAAGGTTTTGTACTTCTTTATTTTTTTAAATCAATTTGGAATCAAGTCATACCAATGTAACATGTTTAACTTCCTTGGTTGTCTTATTGTAATATTTTAAACACAAGCTACATTCAGTTTATATGGATGAAACAGCTGTCTTACAACATATTACATAATCAAGTCATAAATCAAACTTGCCATGCTACAGGCTTTACCACCAGAGGAAATAGTAAAGTAAACATTATAGTTAATTAACAATGTACTGTTCTCACTGTGTCAGCTACTAATGAGGACAAATCTACACATTCTCAACAAAGTTAAGCTCAATCTACTGGGTAATTTCAGAGTTGAAGATTTTGGAGGAAAAGCAATGATATAGAATAACACTTCTAGAAACATCTCACCAAGTTTCAAACTCATTCACTTAGTACTTTTTGAGATATAAGTTTTTGACCAAAAATGAATATTCTTACACCTAATTTGCATATCACTCATGGAATCATTGTATGCTTAATATATCTTCGTCTATACATCCCTAGATGCATCCCCATCAAATTTCAGCCCAATCTGCTCAGTAGTTTTGGAATTATAGATTTTTAACAAAAAAGACACATTTTTAGCTCTAATTTGCATATCACTGATGGAATCATCATGTCATGAACAAATCTTACTTTACACTTCCTAAAGAATCTTCCCACCAAATTTCGCACCAATCTGCCCAGTAGTTTCTGAGTTTAAGTTTTTTGACCAAAAATCACATTTTTTGACCCAAATCACACACCTGTGATGCGATCATTTTGATTTGAACAATTTCCCAACTAGACACCCAAGGTAATGGCCCCACCAAATATCATGGCAATCGGTTCAGCAGTTTTTGACTTTAAGTTGTTTACACACATACACACAGACAGACAGACAGACAGACAGACAGACAGACACCGGGCGATCCCTATAGCACTACTGAACTTCAGTTCAGTTGTGCTAAAAAGGTTGTTGGTGCATCTGATTGTTGGTTGAATGCATGAGTGACCTCTGAGGGTGAGGAAGTCCTTGGGGTTTTCCCCCTGGCAGATATGGAGTTTTTTGCTTGAGATACTAAGGCAATGTTTAGGTTATTCATAACCTTTGAGGTAGTATTTCCAAGCTTCGAAAAGCTAACGTAAATGTACGTTTTAAATGAGTTTCCTATATCACATAAAATAGACATGTAACATTAGTATAGGGGCATTAATATATGTATAATAAAGTCACCGATATGTTAGAGAACTTTAGGTGGTCATACCTAGTGTATAATAGAAACTGGAATCTGATGAGATGTGGTGATTTGTAGTGTCAATAACATGACGAGTAGAACAATTTAGATTAACTTCATTTATAAACTATCTATGAAAATTGCCATTACGAAACCTTCAAGTTCACTTTTGCCCCAAACTGCAATATAAGTGAAGCATTGATTGTGAAACATCCAATCATTTACATGACATGTTCTGTAACTAGTGTGGTAGCTAGATAATACATGTATATGTATATGTATAGTTAGGTTTGAACTAATGAGTAATATTAAAGAATTCATGTAAGAAACAGGGACAAGAACAAATATTGACATGTACCACATTTCAGACAAGGCTATATGCCATTGTAGAAAGGATTTTTTTCTTCCATCACAATTTAAAACACTATCCACAATTTTGAAAACAGCATGACCCCCCCCCCCCCCCCTACTGCCAATTTCAAAAACAGGGTGACCCCCTACCAATCCACTGGACCCCCCCCCCCCCCCCAGGCTGAAGAAACTGACCGGTCCCTTAGTAATAGTGACACTATTCTGTGTTACGTGTTGCGAGGTCATGTTTTAGGGGACATTTCTAAAATACACGAAACCAGTTATTGAATGTGTAGTGGATTTTGATATTCAGTTTGAATTTTATTTTGCGAACAGTTTTGTCATTTCTTAATAATTATAGGGCCGACTGTATCACGTTTAACGTTTATGTCAACCCGGAAGTACATAGACACGAAAATAGATGAAGTGACTTGTACATGTACAATGTAATAAGAGAACGAAATTTTACTCTAACTGCTGGTAACTTTCAAATTTATTTATTTTTATGTTGTAAATACATTCTAATATGCACAAAGGACAACACTATAAAGACTTGCTCTATGGGAAGGTAATTTTTTGTCTTTTAAATATGCAATAGTTAGATCAATGTGTACCAGAAATGTTATGTAGTATTTAAGCTAGAAATAAGACCACATCATATCTTATTACTCTTCCCCCCCAAATTAAGACAAACTACTCACAGAAAGCAACAAAAAAAAGAAGCAGCTCCAAAACATAAAAAAAGAGAACAAAATTACAGTAATGAGTTGATGATGCACAAACAACTACAAAGAAATAGACAGTTCGATTAGAACACAGGGTTTGAAATAAATATGGTTTTTGGAAAAGTGAATTAGAAGCAGAGCAAAAACTAAGAGAGATAAAGAGCCCAAGTGAACAAGTGAAAGCACTTAAAGACAGGACCACCAATTTTTTTTTGCAGGACTACTACATTATCAATTTTACTAGTCCTGTGGGTTAGTGAGTTTTTTACTCCAGTGTCAAACCCTGTGTATGTAAATATACATGTATGCAGTGTTCTCCATGAGGGTTTTTTGAGGGGGCTCTGTTTTCAAGGAACGCTCTTTGTTTGCGTTCATCACCCCTTTGTTTTGGCGTGAACGTCTTCATAAGATTCTATTCAATGCCATCAATGAAAGAAGTGAACAGCAACACTGTGTCTATCATCATTTATGAACTTATTTATTGCCTTGATTATAACAATGGTAGGCGAAACAAAAACAGCAAATGTAGTACTGTCATAAAGTAGAAGACGGTACAGTACGTTGGTAATTTCTATGGCTGCATATATCAACCCGGTAATTACCAAGCCTTCCCGTAAATGTAATACAGTACGCAAGTATCCATACGATGTACGATGTCATGGCAATTTTCCCATTGTATTGATGAATACGAAAAAAAACCTAACTACTACGGTACAGTTCCATGGTGAAATTAATGTCCTAAATGATCACGTTTGCTGTGAAACTTGATTGTAGTACCACGAGGTAGCTCCGATGTGGCAGCCATGTTTGTTACCATACATTTACACTGAACGTATTCGGTTATTCTTAGCCCAAAGGGATGTCACAACTTGTAGCGCTGGTGCGTAAGACTGACTCGGAGGCAGCCATTTTCCTGTGATGACAACAGAACGTATGCAGTGAACTGTCAACCTGATTCCGGGGCGGATCTCATAAATTATTCATCGTTAGAAAGCTTAAATCTTCTAGTTTTTCATTATGAAATCCGTTTTATGGGTTTTCATGTGATTTTTTAGCGTAAATTCGATTTTAAAACTGTTTCTGATCATATCTCTGGCAAAAAATAACCGATTAAAAAGCGGAAAACAGATTTTACATGTTTGAATCAGGGTCTCTTAATTCATACATAAATGATAACATCATTGGTCACAGGACATCTGGAAACCCCGTCTAAGGAGAGGTACGAGTCAATATTCTGTTGACCGCGGACAGCCGTTGAAACAGAAACTGCCGTAACACTAACTTTTGACGGCTCATTATTGAAATTTAACACACAGAATGAGACAAAGACCATGTATTTTTCAAAAGAATTTTATTTATTCTACAGACCCTGCCGAAAAAAATGACATTGAACGATTTTAACGCTTTATTTTTACAATTAAAATAATCCATATTTTCATCAATCTTGTTGTGGTGCGTGACACTCCTACTTTCACCCCATCGAATATTGGTTATCCTAGTAAATTTAAATGAGACTAGTAAATTTACTCGGGTCTTTTGAATTGCTCGTTTACATTAACTCAGTGCATGTATCTGTACAACGTTTGCTGTTCATGCTAGCTAGCTGTGTTGGACTCAGTTGATCATCGTCACTAACCACGGCCTCTTTTATTGCAGTGTCAAAAATTTGCAGTGTGAAAGTCCATCATTTCTGTTGTACTCCCCAATAATAGTTTTTAGTCCCCGCCGGACGGAGTCCGGGACAGGGACTTATGGATTGGGTTCCGTCTGTGCGTCCGTCCGTCCGTCCGTCCGTCCGTCCGTCCGCAGCCATTTCTTGGAGATGCCTGGACCGATTTTTTTCAAACTTAGTACAGGGGGAACATACAATGGCATACATATGCACGTCGATTTGTTTCATGATATGATCCAATATGGCCGCCTAGCAGCCATTTTGTTTGCAAATTTTCCCTGTCTAAAGCCATAACTCAGACATGCTTGAACAGATCTCATTCAAAGTTGGTATTAGGACAGTGTTCTATGGCATATATGTGCATATTCATTGTTGTCATGATACGATCCAATATGGCCGCCTGGCAGCCATTTTGTTTGTGAATTTTCATGTCCAAAGCCATAACTCAGACATGCTTGAACAGATCTCATTCAAAGTTGGTATTAGGACAGTGTTCTATGACATACATGTGCATATCTATTTTCATCGTGATATGATCCCCCATACCCGACCAATCATTTATTGTTGTAGGCATGTTCCATGTCCAACAAGCAGACACAACATATCTAAGTCTGTTTGATTTAGGTTCACAAGTGTTGTTGCGTGATCAGAGTAGTGATAATTCCTTAAAACGCAATCATAGCGGGGACTATGTCATTCTCAGTGACTTGTTAGGACTTCTTTTGGGAAAGTTGTATGTGTGTAGTTTTTCTGCGTTGCCACAAACATGCAATAATTCATCATAACATGAGGCCATTGTTATCTGAAACACATTCTTTGATAGACGGACTTTGATTGGTCAAATTATCATGATGTCATTGCTTATGAATATGTATTACGTATACATGAGGTACGGCTTTGACAGCCGTAAGAAGCCAGAGTTTTATTTCGAAGAAATAATAGCTCTGGTTTGCAAGAATGGTTGAACTAGGAGGAAATTAAACTAACACTGATGTTTACTTTAGATGATGGTGTTAAGCAAGGATGTCTGATGACTCCCACTCTACATCAGTGATCTAGTCACAGAACTTGTGAGAGATCCAGAAGACTACACGTTTAAATAACCAACCAATGTATATCACTTGACAGTTACATGTATTTGCTGATGACATCATCCTTCTATCCAACTCTAAAGGTTTACAAATACTGTTTAAAAACCAATTCTACAGCAACACCAGTAAATGGGGACTAGAAGTGAATACTGAGAGAATTTTTACAAAGTCACACAAAAATCAGACAACAGGTGCACGTATGATAAAAAGTTTTTGTAAAAGGTTAATTAGCTCTTCACCTACCTCAATGTAACATTTAACACTAATGGTAAACTTAATCATAGACCCACCACCAACAGGATATGCAACTATGGTAAACATCAAAGGTTCTCTAAATGTTTATTGTACAATGTTTGTTTGCATATATTAACTCTTTCACCACCATTGGCCTCATGGGATTGTTTGTTCTCCACCAGCCACCTCACTAACATAAGGTGAGAGTGAGTGGTATGCAATCAAATTGATATAAAAATACTTAGAAATGCCCAATCTTCGAAAATTAGGTATCATTTTACTGGAAAATAAATTGTCTATATTATACTTACAAATACACACATTCAAATATCACATTCACAACTGAAATTTGGGTTAAAATGATAAAATATTGGTAAAAAAAAATATATGTTGTTAATTATTGACATATCACAGATAAAACAAAATTCAAAATACCAACATTTATGTTTCTACATACAGGTCAAATGGTCAAAATCGGGAAAAATTTAATGGCTCACTAATCTGGTTACGACGCAATAGTCAGTCCCGCACCGGCAATGAAGGGACTATTATACCTGAAGTCGTTGCACCAATACCTGAGCTTCACACACTGAGCTAGTACAAATAAAAGTCATTACTGAGACGTAACAAAAGAAATAAAACCACAATAATCCATTTTATAGCCAAAAATTACCCCCAAGACGTTAGTATGGGCATCGGTACCTGTCACAAGATTGTGTAAATTTGCTGACATTCAAAAATTCAAGTCTAAACTACCACTGACAGCTCATATGGACTTAGTGGGAATTTGATGGTTACACCTGAGTGCAATGTATTCCCACAGCTAAATACTTGTATTCAACGATGTATTTCAAGTCAAATTCAGTCAAAGTATCCAAAGACAGTGACATAATTTATATCGTAGACCATGTTATGAGAGCCGTTATTTACATTCGCCATGTTTAATTTCAATCTTGTGGGCAAAAAACACACGAAAAATTATGATCGCTCGTCATTTGGATCGTAGTTCTAGATACGTTCACTATCATCCAATCAAAATGGCAGGCAAGATAAACAAGGCTAATACGCATGTGTGGAACTAGTTATGGCAGCAATAGCTGCTGTTGAACGGTTTTACGACAAGATAGGTGAATGAACTTTGGCGTCCCGGTTCTGGTGGACGCACTAGCACGTCCCGGTATACCGGGTACTGATGGTGAAAGGGTTTTAAGCTACATAAGCATTTCCTGTCCGTTTCCGAGTTGTTTACCCTCACTATGACTCAGTGATATTGCCAGCTATCCGACATGTTTTTGACTAAATTTTGTGACCATTTCAATGTTTTCAACTGGTTGAAGACCCCAACAAGATATATAGTATTTTAGGTAAATGCATACATTGTCTTTTCGTGTATGTTGTTGTTCTTTGGCATGAAAAGAAGAATTGATTGCGTAAGCTGTCCATTGTTTGCGATTGTTGCAGTATGCTTTGAGTACAGTTGTTACCCAATTTCTCTGTCAGAAATGATTCTTGAAATTTTGAGTCCATTTATTGATGCTTTTTATCACGTTTTAATATTGTAGGCTGTTTTCATTGATCAGGATGAGGCATGTTATCGTAACTACTTTGAAAATAAACGTAAACATTCAATGCATGGTTGCCATTTCGGTTGATATATTCACAGAAAACGATGTATTTCGTCAAAAACACGCCTTCAAAATGATTTCTAAAGTACTAGACTTCAAATTTCTTGTTGCTAGTCTATTGTCTTTGCGGAATTTGAAACTTTACATCGTTCTCAGCCAAACCATGACTGAACTAACTGAGAAAATGAGAAGTACTCCAACTTTGACTTGTGAGATTGTACTTACGCAGATTAGGTTATGCTCAATTTTAATATTTGAATGAATTGTAACCCATTTTTGTCTTCTTTGAGTTGAAAAGTACAAATCTTTTATGTTCTTGAGCTTAGTACATGTGCCAATGTGTTATGTAGAGCTTTTAAAATGGCATGAAAATACAGTACAGATCAAGCATAATGGGATATTGTGCATGACCTATGCTTGCATCTTTAAAGCATTATTAGTTCCAGGGCGCCCTCTAGGGGCCCTGGAACTATTGAATCTCTATGGGTTCTTACTTTCTATCCACTTTCGGTTTACAACTCTGTGGGGTTTCCACGCAGTTTTCTTCCGGGTTTCCCAGCATGCATTGCAGCAAACGCTACCAGTTGGGGACCCCCTATCTTGTCGCTATTTGCGTAAGCTAAAAACTTGTGATAGTTGACAATATCGTGTTGTTGGTGGTGGTACTGTACTAAAAGTTGTGGAGTTGAGGGGTCATGTTTAAATGCTGACTCATTACAAAGCACATAGAACGTTCTGGAAGCGTGATTAGCGATCACAGTACAGTAAAGTTGAGTTTACGATGTGTGAACCTGTTTTGATCGAATTTGTGCATCATTGGATGTGATTTTGTTAAATTAAGGGACAGATATACTGGTATCACTCAGCTTGTGTACATTGGTATCAAAACATTGTATGTGGTCGGTAGTTTTGTGCTCGACTACTCCTTTTATCTTTTGGCGTAATCCTATAAAAAATCATGCTACTCATTTCTATGCATCAACATTGACGTCGGTATTTCTACATCGCCTCCAAAATTGTGCTCCTTTTGATTTTTTTCTTAGCAAATTTAGTTACCGTCCTGTTGATAAGAAACAGGCACTGTTTGCATGCTTCTGTAAGGTCATGCTTCTTCAAGGTCAAATAGCCATATTATTGTCAAAGTGTGTATATATATCTCTGATATGCAAGGACTGATTTCAACCAACCGTTGTACAAATGTCAGTTGCTATAGTCTGCATATACACATCATTTCTTTTCACAACCACCATGATGACGGCAAAGTGGCGGCTATATTTGTCATAAATATTCACATTTTTGCTGATAACTCTTGAAGTTTAACAGATAGAAACCCTATTCAAGTGTATTCATTGTGGTTATAAATGATGAGCTTTCTTATGACACACTGACTTTTGACCTTGACCTTTATCTTCAGGGTCAAATAGCTATGTCTTCATATTTTGAAATCATTAAGATAATAAATATAATAAATATTAATGCAAAGGTGCTTGAAATTGTCAAGGATCTACACATAATAGATAAGAAATGCACAACACTTTCAGGTGTTGTCAGTGTATCTTTTTGATTGCCTTAAAGGCCATGCCATAGTTGTTGTCCTTTTTGAACTGACAGCCTGTAACATAATGTACAAACTAAAGAACTTGCCGTAGTCACTACAAGAAATACTTTTTTTTTGTGGGGGGGGGGGGGGGGGGGGGGGCTGTCTTCCATGAAGGCTTGTGTTAATAATTCATGAAATGTTTTTGAAAGATAGTGCCTATTATAGAGTACACGTCATTAACATTTACACTATTGTCTATGTTTATCTTTTAGGTATACCATTTTATCCTCAGGAGTTCTCCACATTCATAATATTCAAATAAATGATGAAGGAGACTATAGATGTGTAGCTGAAAATATTGTCAGTAGAAGGAGATCTGATGAAGGAAGGTTAACTGTACAACAAGTAGATGCAACAACAGAGGGAAATGAGGACCTTGAGAGAAAGCCAAGGATTGTGGCTGGACCACAAAATGTTACAATGATGGTTGGCAGCACTGTAGTCATGGAGTGCCTTGTCAACAAAAGATACCATAGTGACCTACAACCCGTTGTCACTTGGAGCCTGGAAGGTGAGAACATCTGGGTTTCTGTTTTTAGCAAAACTGAAGTGAGATTCATTAGTAATATAGGTATGGTGAAATGTAATTTCAATCAAACCTGGCATAAAGGTAACATACTATGTGAGACATACATTTCTGTAAAGCACTTCCCTTTGTTTTGTGACCAAATCATATGGCCGAATGACAGCGATATTTCTTGTAAAATGTAACTATATGCATCATTCAAGTGTCTACATCCATATTCTCAAATATGAGCTTTCTTTTAAGACCTTGACCTTTGACCTGTGATGGCTTCTTCAATGACAAATAGCCAAGTTTGGGTTATCTTCATAGAGATTTGAATCAAAACATTTCAAATGATCATATTTAGCCCCCCCCCCCCCCATGTGTCTGTCTGTCCGTCTATCCATAATACATAATTTCTCAGACATACAATATCAGATTTCTCACTCAAAGCTAACTTATCATGTGGGACATATGCACATCAATCTGAACTGAGGTTCAGTAGTGCTATTGGCATGGTGAAATGTCTGCGTGTGTGCATGTGTGTGCGTGCGGATGCATGTGTGTATGTAAACTTAAAGTCAAAAAACCACCAGACTAATTGGCTTGGTATTTGGTGGGGACATTACGTAGGGTGTGTAGATGGAAAATTGTTCAAATGAATTGATCATATCAGATATGTGCATTTTTAGTCCCCGCGGACGAAGTCCGGAACGGGGACTTATGGATTGGGTTCCGTCTGTCCGTCCGTCCGTCCGTCCGTCCGTCCATCCGTCCGCAGCCGTTTCTTGGAGATGCCTGGACCGATTTTTTTCAAACTTGGTACAGGGGCAACATGCTATGGCATACATATGCACGTCAATTTGTTTTATGATACGATCCAATATGGCCACCTAGCAACCATTTTGTTTGCGAATTTTCCCTGTCTAAAGCCATAACTCAGGCATGCTTTAACAGATCTCATTCAAAGTTGGTATTAGGACGGTGTTCTATGACATACATGTGCATATTCATTGTTGTCATGATACGATCCAATATGGCCGCCTAGCAGCCATTTTGTTTGTGAATTTTCATGTCCAAAGCCATAACTCAGACATGCTTGAACAGATCTCATTCAAAGTTGGTATTAGGACAGTGTTCTATGACATACATGTGCATATCCATTTTCATTGTGATACAATCCAATATGGCTGCCTGGTAGCCATTTTGTTTGTGAATTTTCATGTCCAAAGCCATAACTCAGACATGCTTGAACAGATCTCATTCAAAGTTGGTATTAGGACAGTGTTCTATGACATACATGTGCATATCCATTTTCGTCGTGATACGATCCAATATGGCTGCGTGGCAGCCATTTTGTTTGTGAATTTTCCATGTCCAAAGCCATAACTCAGACTCCATTTTCATCGTGATATGATCCCCCATACCCAACCAATCCTTTATTGTTGGAGGCATATTCCATGTCCAACAAGCAGACACAACATATCTAAGTCTGTTTGTTTTAGGTTCACAAATGTTGTTGCGTGATCAGAGTAGTCATAATTCCTTAAAACCCAATTATAGCGGGGGCTATGTCATTCTCAATGACTTGTTGATTATTATTCTTAAGAAAGCTGAAATTATTTCAATCTAAATGTCCACAGATAAATTAGACTTTCAAAACATGAAAAGTTTGTGTACAGCTACCGGCAGACATCGTGTTAGTCCGAAATTTCGTGATACACGAGACTTACTATACATCCTTATTGAGGACTTCAAAATCTTGTGATAGTTTGTGATGTCATGGCCACCATGTTGGAAAATCCATGCTTTCATCGTAGTTGTACGATTTACCAGTCTACAATGTCAAACTACAAACTAAAAGTGTTTTCAGAGTAAAATTGAAGGATATCGGGTCCGATATGTGAAAACCCTCTCGGGAGAACACAAATGCAAATATCCTTAGCAACCATGACCATGCTCATAGCTACAGCCAAATGGTGGTGTATTTCACAAAACAGCAGAGATTTTTAGACAAGTGAACAAACATTCAAAAAGTGTATGCAAATGTACCTAGCAGCAAGACCATGCCCATAGCAACAGCCAAATGATCACGCATATCTCAGATAACAGTGATTAATAGACAATTGAATAAACATTCAAAAAATGTATGTAAATGTGCCTAACAACAAGACCACACCCATAGCAACAACCAAATGATCACTTATATTGCAATGATAACAACAGGGATTAATAGACAAATAAATAAACATGTATTAAAACGTCATTGGCACTATATTTCATACCATCCAATACATCAGATTACCATGACTGGTAGTCATCTCTGACATCTACGACATCTACGATTACTGCTTTTTTTGGAATTATAAATTTTTGACAAAAAAGACACATTGTTATACCTAATTAGTCCCCGCCGGACAAAGTCCGGGACGGGGACTTATGGATTGGGTTCCGTCCGTCCGTCCGTCCGTCCGTCCGTCCGCAGCCGTTTCTTGGAGATGCCTGGACCGATTTTTTTCAAACTTGGTACAGGGGCAACATACAATGGCATACATATGCACGTCAATTTGTTTCATGATACGATCCAATATGGCCGCCTGGCAGCCATTTTGTTTGCAAATTTTCCCTGTCAAAAGCCATAACTCAGACATGCTTGAACAGATCTCATTCAAAGTTGGTATTAAGACAGTGTTCTATGACATAAATGTGTATATTCATTGTTGTCATGATACGATCCAATATGGCCGCCTAGCAGCCATTTTGTTTGCGAATTTTCCATGTCCAAAGCCATAACTCAGACATGCTTGAACAGATCTCATTCAAAGTTGGTATTAGGACAGTGTTCTATGACATACATGTGCATATTCATTGTTGTCGTGATACGATCCAATATGGCCGCCTAGCAGCCATTTTGTTTGCGAATTTTCCATGTCCAAAGCCATAACTCAGACATGCTTGAACAGATCTCATTCAAAGTTGGTATTAGGACAGTGTTCTATGACATACATGTGCATATCCATTTGTTGTCATGATACGATCCAATATGGCCGCCTAGCAGCCATTTTGTATGTGAATTTTCCATGTCCAAATCCATAACTCAGACATG
Organism: Glandiceps talaboti; assembly: GCF_964340395.1. Lineage (NCBI taxonomy): Eukaryota > Metazoa > Hemichordata > Enteropneusta > Spengelidae > Glandiceps > Glandiceps talaboti. Next base: position 23,024,225 of record NC_135564.1, on the reverse strand, counting down.
CTTGAACAGATCTCATTCAAAGTTGGTATTAGGACAGTGTTCTATGACATAATATCCATTTTCATCGTGATACGATCAAATATGCCTGCCTGGCAGCCATTTTGTTTGCGAATTTTCCATGTCCAAAGCCATAACTCAGACATGCTTGAACAGATCTCATTCAAAGTTGGTATTAGGACAGCGTTCTATGACATACATGTGCATATCCATTTTCTTCTTGATACGATCCCCCATACCCGACCCATCCTTTATTGTTGTAGGCATGTTCCATGTCCAACAAGCAGACACAACATATCTAAGTCTGTTTGATTTAGGTTCACAAGTGTTGTTGCATGGTCAGAGTAGTGATAATTCCTTAACCCTTTCACCACCAATGGCCTCATGGGATTGTGTGTACTGTTTTCCACCAGCCCCCTCACTAACATAATGTGAGAGAGAGTGTGGTGTAATCAAACTGATATAAAAAATACTTAGAGTTGCTTATTTTTAAAAAATAAGGTATCATTTGAATTGAAAATAAATTTTCTACATCATAGTAGCAAATACAAATGTACATACATTCAAATATCACACACTTAACCGAAATATGGATTAATGTAATAAAATATTAATAAAACAAACATAGGTTGTTTATTTATTGGCATATCACAAATAAACAAAATATTTATATTACAAAAAAAATTCAAAATACCAACATTTATGTTCCTATAAAACTTCTGTATACTGGTTAAATGGTCAAAATCGGCGAAAATTTGTCAGAAAATGTTATTTTTAGTCGTAATAAATTTGAACAAAAATAATTAACGGTTCATTAATCCAATTACAACGCAATAGTCAGCCCCGCACCGGCAATCAAAGGGACAAAAATATCTGAAGTCGTCGCCCCAATACCTTCTGAAAAATCAGTTTGTGTAATTATATATCATTATTTGACAGAACAACAAAAAATTATCACCAAATTTATCCTCAAAATCAGTAAAAAATGCCCCCAAGTTGGTAGTTTACGAGTCCAAATCGGGACGCCAAAGTGACGCTTTTCGCCGACATGCTTACCCACGAAAGCAAATATGCAGTCAGGACTTTGAAGTTATGTTGCGATAATCTGATCCTTCCATATACTGTATCGAGTTCACTCAGCCATCTCCTTGTACATCGTATTCATAGTCAAAATTTAGTGGAAATTTCTACGAACAGCACCTTTATTTACATTGCAAACGATGTTAGGGGAGACAGATTTTGCTTCGGCGTTGTTGGAATTTGAATTTTACATTGAAAAACTCGCGTAAAAAATCCGATCGGAAAATCGCCCATATCACAAGTAAGTTTCCCTCCACTGACCTCTACACACTAAGCTAATACAAATACAAGTCATTATTGAGCCATAACCAAAAGAAATAAAACCAAAATAATCCACGATATAGCCCAAAATTACCCCCAGAACGTTAGCATGGGCGTTGGCACGGTCACAAGATTGCGTAAATTTGAACGACATTCAAAAATTCAACCGTAAACTGCCGTCGGCAGCTCACACGGCCTTAGCGGGAATTTGATGCTTACACACAAGTACAATGTGTTCCCATAGCTAAATACTTGTATTCAACGATGTATTTCAAGTCAAATTCTGTCGAAATATCCAAAGATAGTGACATAATTTATATCGTAGGCCATGTTATGAGAGCCGTTAATTACTTCCGCCATGTTGAAATTCGATTTCGTGAGCGAAAAACGCACACAAAATTACGATCGCTCGTCATTTGGATCGTACTCCAGATACCGTTCACTGTCATGCTTTCAAAATGGCTGTGTAGATAAACAAGGCTAATACGCATGTGTGGAACTAGTTATGGCAGCAAATTTTGCAGCAATAGCTGCCGTTAAACGGCTTAACGGTGAGGTAGGTGAATGAACTTTGGCGTTCCTGCAATAGCGGAAATTGGTGGGCGCCCTAGCGCATTCCCGCAATAGCGGGAATTGGAGGTGAAAGGGTTAAAACCCAATCATAGCGGGGACTATGTCATTCTCAATGACTTGTTTTCATATCACTTTTGGGAGCATCATGTCATGAATAATTCTTAATCTAAACACCTCTACAAAGATTCCCACCAAGTTTCAAACCGATCTGCCCAGTAGTTTTGGAGTTTTTGACCAAAACCCACACTTTCTTACCCAAATCACACATCTGTGTTAAGATCATTTTGATTTGAAGAATTTCCCAACTAGACGCCCAAGGTAATATACCCACCAAATATCATGGCAATCAGTGTAGCAGATTTTGGCTTTAAGTTATTTACACACACACACACACACACACACACACACACACACACACACACACACACACACACACACACACACACACACACACACAGACACTTCGCCATGCCTATAGCACACTACTGAATCATATCAGGTTAGTGCTAAAAAAACATGCATGACAAAATAAAAGACAAAAGTAGTTAGACATCATTTGTTGTTGCATCTGGAAGACAATGAATGCCAGCCTTCACTTTACCTCACACTGAAAACTAGATATTAAAAAACCCTTCTCTTTGTGGAAAGATAAAGCTCTGGAAAAGCGTAGGCACCTATAACTGCATTGCATATGGCTTTTCACAGTATGTGATTGAATTATCTGGTTCTCTACACTTGCAACCTTGCTTGTGAAATAAACTAGTATTAGAAGGAAAATAAACTTCGCTAAAATCCGTAGCACTGTGCCCCTTTCAACTTTCCTAAATATAACAACCACAACATATCAACACACAAAGTGATGGTAACTCCTTGGTGACAGCACTTAGACTAGTTGGTATGTAATGATGGGGTGCCCTCACAGTCAATCCAGGTGGCCTGCTGAGGGCAGATTGACAAGATGGGGTGCCCTCACAGTCAATCCAGGTGGCCGCTGAGGGCAGATTGACATGATGTATCTTAAGTCTACACTTAAACTGAAGTCATCCAATGACATTGTCATGTATTCACTTATGTTGATCCCTATAAGAGCACCCTAATATGTCAAAAGAACATTAATTTCTCTCTATACGTATTGTAACCCTTAGCCTAGAAATGACATTTGTTGTCCTGAAAAATGGGGATATCATGACAAAACGAAATTGTATATGTGAAATAATGGTTGGCTAAAGAATGACAAGTACATGTAGACTAGACTTTGATTCAGTTTAAAGTTAGAAAAGCAGCTAACAAATGAATGACTATTGCATTGTTCTATAACTACACATAATTACTGTTTGTGCCATTTTCCTTTTTAGCACAACTGAACTGATGAGGTTCAGTAGTACTACAGGCATGGGGAAGTGTCTGTCTGTCTGTCTGTCTGTCTGTTTTGTTTGTGTGTGTGTGTGTGTGTGTGTGTGTGTGTGTGTGTGTGTGTGTGTGTGTGTGTGTGTGTGTGTGTGTGTGTGTGTGTGTGTAAACAACTCAGTTAAAGTCAGAAACCACTGGACCAATTGCCATGATATTTGGTGGGTCCATTGCCTTGGATGTCTAGTTGGGAAATTGTTCAAATCAAAATGATCATATCACCGGTTTGTGATTTGGATAAAAAAACTGAACTGAGGTTAAGTAGTGCTATAGGGATTGCCCGGCATCTGTCTGTCTGTCTGTCTGTCTGTCTGTCTGTCTGTCTGTCTGTGTGTGTGTGTGTGTGTGTGTGTGTGTGTGTGTGTGTGTGTGTGTGTGTGTGTGTGTGTGTGTGTGTGTGTAAACAACGTAAAGTCAAAAACCGCTGAACTGATTGCCATGATATTTGGTGGGTCCATTGCCTTGGATGTCTAGTTGGGAAATTGTTCAAATCAAAATGATCCTACCACCGGTTTGTGATTTGGGTCAAAAAATGTCATTTTGGGTCAAAAAACTTAAACTCAAAAACTACTGGGCAGATTGGGCTGAAATTTGGGTGAAACATTCTTCAGGGTGTTTTTACTAAAAATTGTTCATGATATATGATGGTCCCATCAGTGATATGCAAATTAGGGCTAAAAATGTGTCTTTTTGGTCAAAAATCTATAATTCCAAAAACCACTGAGCAGATTGGGCTGAAATTTAATGGGAATACATTTAGGGATGTATGGACGAAGAAATATTAAACATACAATGATTCCATGAGTGATATGCAAATTAGGTGTAAAAATGTTAATTTTTGGTCAAAAACTTATATCTCAAAAAGTACTTGGTCAGTGAGTCTGAAACTTGGTGAGATGTTTCTAGAAGTGTTATTCTATATCATTGCTTTTCCTCAAACTTTTTCAACTTTGAAATTACCCCATAGATTGAGCTTAACTTTGTTCAGAATTTGTCCTCATTAATAGCTGACACAGTGAGAACAGTACATTGTTAATTAACTATAATGTTTACTTTACTAAAGTGTGTAGCATGGCCAGTTTGGTTTATGACTGGATTATGTAATATGTTGTAAGACAGCTGTTTCATCACCTACCCATATAAATTGAATGTAGCTGGTGTTTAAAATATTACAATAAGACAACCAAGAAAGTTAAACATGTTACATATTGGTATGACTTGATTCCAAATTGATTTAAAAAAATAAAGAAGTACAAAACCTTGTAGACACACCACTTTAAAGTTTGTTTAGGATGTTGCTATACTTGTCTTGTACACTTCCAACATAGGATGGCTGCATTATGGTGATGGAAATTAGGTATGAAAATTTTGTTTTGGTTACAACTTTAAATCTTCAAAAAATTATATATCTATCATTGTCCTGAACATGAAGTTGTGCAACAACGCAATATTTGCACTATTTTTAAAAACTGTACAGTTGTGCTACAATGCCATTGACGGTATTTTTGGTCAAAAACTTAAACTCCAAAACTATTGGGCAGATATAGATTGGCATGATGTGATTAAAGTAAGATTTGTTCATGACATGATGATTCCCTTAGTAATATGCAAATTAGGGCTAAAATGTGTCTTTTTGGTCAACAACCTATAATTCCCAAACTACAGCAGATTGGGCTGAAATTTAGCAGGGATGCATCTGTGGGTGTATAGATGAAGAAATATTAATGATCTCATCAGTAATATGCAAATTAGGTGTAAAAATGTGAATTTTGGTCACAAATTTCTCTCAAAGAGTGTACTTGCTTGGTCAATGAGACGAAATTGGTGAAGTGTTATTCTGCAGATTTTCTTCAAAATATTTTGACACAATTGGCCCTAGCAACCATGATCACGCTCTTAGCAACAACCAAATGGCAACATATTTTGGTCAAATGACAACATTATCTGGTAGGCAAGTGAGTAAACATTCAAAAAATGTATGCATATATCCCTAGCAACCAAGACCACACCCATAGCAACAGCCAAACGGTGGTGTATTTCACAAAGGTAACAACAGGGATTAATAGACAATTGAATAAACATTCAAAAAATGTATGTAAATTTGCCTAGTAACAAGACCATGCCCATAGTAACAGCCAAATGATCACATATATTGTGAAGGTAACAACAGGGATTAATAGACAATTGAATAAACATTCAAAAAATGTATGTAAATGTGCCTAGCAACAAGACCACACCCATAGCAACAGGTAAATGATCATGTATCTTGCTAAAATATCAGGAATTCATACACAAGTGAACAAAAACATTCAAAAATGTATGGAAATATATCTACAATGTAGCAACATGACCATGCCCATGGCAACAACCAAATGAGCATGAATATCGCAAAGATAGCATCATGGTTGGATTGGCAACTGGATAGTCATTCAGCAAATGAACACCTATTGTTAGCATGGCCCAGTATATGCATAAACCTTGATGCACTGTTGTTGTTGCATCATCAAAGCATCTGCATTGAACAATGCCTGCGTCTGAGCTCTCTGACACAAAATAAACAGCACTTTATGTATACATGCTTTGTGACTTAGTAATAATCGTGTACTCTGCTATCTAGATGCCAATAGATGCAATGTTTATAATGAGATGCTGATGCATTGTTAACTTGATGCACCATTAATGAGATGGTCTGTGGACACCTCAAAGGTGCAAATTGAATGCTGTTTACACACACTAATCCCCAAAAGCATTGTTCATGAACTTTGCTTGCATGGTGCTTAAAGATGCAATCATAGTTCATGTACAATGTTCCATTTTGCTTGATATGTAATGTATTGTACCATAATCTTCACATGCATATCAATTTGTGTCACGATATGATCCAATTGTGTCACGATATGATCCAATAAGGTCTTTGGGCAAACATTTGACATTGTCCTCATACCAACTTTGATTGAGATCTGTTCAGGCCTGTCAGCTTTGAACTTTTTGTTAGCTCTGCTGTCAGCGAAAGCTGAAAGCGTAGCTTTAGGTATAGGTGGGTATAGAGTATAGAGAGTAGAGTGAATCATAGGTGTCCGTCAAACTTTTATATTTTCACTATCTACTCCGAAAGTGACAGTCGAAATTCTTCGATATTTGGTGTGCATGTTCCCTGGGGGGAGGCTATTCAGATTTGTTCATGCCAAATTGATCTGTGCCATTTTCAATTTTTTATGATTTTTTTTCCAAAAATGACATTTTCATCAACTCCTCATAAACTTCAAGTCAGATTGCTTTGATATCTGGTGTGTTGATGCACAGGGGGTAGCTTACTTAGATTTAGCACTTAAAGATTAGATTTTTATGATTTTTTTTTTGAAATTTGAAAAAAAAAATGAATATGTTAATGAGCATAATGACCGACGCCATATTGGAAATCAGTCCGCGAGACTTTAGGTAAAGTGCAACTTTTCAAAAGACACTATTGACGTCAAACAAGCAATGTAATATGTGCTATATAGTCTTAATTCTACGCATTGTGCGCCCAAATGACAAATATTTGTTTGAAAAAGGGTTGTAAACTTCAAATCCAATCTCTACCCCTCCTACAGAATGGTTCATTCCAGTATATGCACCTCATTATCATTGTGAGAAGTCTTCCATGCCTAGCGCCTGAACTGAAGTGTATCGAACGATTTTTGACAGAGTCAGTCGTCAATAAAAACGATAATACTCTTTCTAAAAATTACCACATTTTGAAAGGGAAAGTGCTTTGTGGTTCATTTATGGAGTTTTGTTTTTGTACGATCAATATTGGTGGCAAAATTACAGCGTCAAAATTGCCGATGTGGTAATGCACGACAAGTACCCGGATGCACGAGGGACTAACCCAGAAGCAAGTCGTTGTCAGCCATACGTTACAGTGCAGTGGTAACATCGTCCGAGAAATCGCTGCGTTCAGTGTCATTATTCACAGAATTGTTGTTTTTGAGTGAAAAGCCGTCTTGAATTGTATAACTCTAACATGTCAAGTTATATTTTGAAAGTTGTATCGCTAGTTTGAGACGATTTTCTCACGTACTATCAGGGCTTACTTGGACTTGGACCTTACTCCAGTTCATCGGGAAGTTTAGCCAGCCCGATAATTCTTTCTGGTTTAGTTTACAACACTTTTGATTGCGCAGATTTTGTTGTTGTGATGAAAAGAAATTAAAAAAAAGATCACTTCAACCATTTCGTTGTGTTTTCTTTATGAAAGGTAATCGAACATGAACGAGTGTTACCACTGTAACCAGGAGGGTCTATGCTGTAACGTATGGCAAGGGTTCGACATACACGCTGGTCCGCTATCCCCGGAGTCTAGTAACTTTCTATAAGGACCAGTAAAGGTTACTAAAATGCCCATTGCAGGTAGTCCGACGAGATAGTGACTTTTCGATAGGTATATTAGGGAGCTCAGAATTCAAACCACCGGCTATATGATGAATTCATGGTCATAGTAAAATTCATTTGATTTTTAATTTGCTATTTTGACCAACTCCGGTTGTCTATTCGCGATAAAAGATTAGATTTTCTATGATTCCGTGTCATAAAAGCATGTGTTGTGTAGTTTTCGAAAAGCACACCCGGTGGGAAAGTCGCCCAACAGGCGATCTCGCGCCATTGCTGTACTACGTGGCACTTTATTCTGGCGGGGTGTCTCTTGAAAACGGGAATAGCGAAGGATGAGCCAATCAAGTGAGACCTTTTAAATGTAGCTAATATTATAGCCAATAAAATTAGTTGTACGATGATATGTGTATAATAAGGGTAAGGCTGGCCTAGCGCCTCTACACTGTAACAAGTAAATAGTAAAGTTGAAATCTTTGTCGCATGAATTCGTATTTATGTACGGATGCGTAGTCTTTCTGAACAGCAATTTTTAGATCAGTTAGTATTTAAACTACGTTTCTGAGTTAATTATTCGGTAGGTTATTGACGAGCTCCCTTTGTAAAAACGCTGTACAAATTGGATGTCAGCGTTCGCCCCGGCCACGTTCAACGGAACTAAGTGAAGCTCAATCATAACAATGGTGGCTGTCAAAATCGAAGACGCAATTTGACCGTGTTGTTATTTCAGTGAGTTAATAATATAATAATAATCTTTATTTGTCCAAATAAATTCGGAAATTTGTTGAATGGTCGCCGCAGAGCAGCGCCCTAGTGCCCTAGTGTTGAAGAAGCAGGAGGAAACCGGAGTGCCCGGGGAAAACCTGCGTTGTTCGGCAGGGTCAAACTGAGCATCACCCTTCTTACATGCAGACCTAGTTAAATTTTAAATCAAACCCAGCTAACACCAGGCGGGTTCGAACCCAGACTGCAGAGGTAAGAGGCGTACGAGCTAACCGCTCGGCCACCGATTCAGCAAGAAAACAACGTGTTCTATGTTTTTGTACTTCCTACATGATGTGATGATCGTTTTTTTTACCGGTACAACTTACAGCCTACAATGAAACTGCTAACTTAGTTAGTAACACTGACACGATTCCGTGTTCCGTGTTCATGTTTTGGGGCACATTTCTAAATACGCGAAACCAGTTATTGAATGTGTAGTGGGTATTGATATTCAGTTTGAAAAATTACAATCCTGAACTTTATTTTGCGAACGGTTTTGTCATTTCTTAGTAACTGTATCACGTTTAATGTTTATGTCAACCTGGAAGTACATAGACACGAAAATAGACGAAGTGACTTGTACATGTAATTAGTAACAAAATTTTGCTGTAACTGCTGGTAACCTTCAAATTTATTTATTTTTATGTTGTAAATACATTCTAATATGCACTAAGGACAACACTATAAAGACTTGCTCCATGGGAAGGTAATTTTTTGTCTTTTAAAAATGCAATAGTTAGATCAATGTGTACCAGAAATGTTCTGTAGTATTTAAGCTAGAAATAAGACCACATAACATCTTATACTTCCCCCCCCCCCCAATTAAGACAAACTACTCACAGAAAGCAACAAATAAAGAGAAGAAGCTCCAAAACATAAAAAAGAGAATAAAATAACAGTAATGAGTTGATGATGCACAAACAACTACAAAGAAATAGACAGTTCAATTACAACACACGGTTTGAAATAAATATGCGGTTTGGAAAAGTGAATTAGAAGTAGAGCAAAAACTAAGAGTGATGAAGAGCCTAAGTGAACAAGCGAAAGCACTTAAAGATAGGACCACCAAATTTTTTGCAGGACTACTACGTTATCAATTTTACTAGTCCTGTGGGATAGTGACTTTTTTACTCCAGTGTCGAACCCTGTTGGCTGAGAATGACTCTCTTTCGGGTACTTGGGGATTGTCGCCGTACGGAAACTAAGATGGCGATTAATACATTTCTTCCCTATATATATATCTACTACAACTAGTACAAGTTGAATGTTGTTAACTTGGTAAATTTGTTAGAAAATTGAAATTCAAATTGCCTCAAAATTATTTTAGATCCCTAAATTTTCCAGGGTTAAAGCTGTAAGACACTGGAATTATTTATAGCCAACCTCAAAATCCTCTTTTTTTTTCTTTTTCTTGTGTGCATTTCCCAGTCATTTTTTTTTCTGAGATTTTTGTGCAATTTTTCATAACAGTAGATTTTTGTTATAAAATGGTGACTATGGTATAAAAGTACAATACATTACCAACTTCTGTGTAAAATGTGTTTTATAGTGAGACATCATATGAAACCACTAACCACTTTATTGCATCGCTAAAACAAAACTGCATAGTAAAGAGCTGAAGAACTGAACCACTTCTACATGTCACCAAAATTAAAAATAAAATTAAAAAAAAACAGCGGAGCTATTCTGACCGATAGGTCGCTTGTTAACTCTTTAACTCTTTCACCACCATTGGCCACATGGGATTGTTTGTTCACCACCATTGGCCACATGGGATTGTTTGTTCACCACCATTGGCCACATGGGATTATTTGTTCACCACCATTGGCCACATGGGATTGTTTGTTCACCACCAGGCCCCTCACTAACATAACTTTGAGGTGAGAGTGAGTGGTATATAATCAAATTGATATAAAGGTACTTAAAGTTGCATATTTTTGAAAAATAATGTATCATTTGAATGGAAAATAAATTTTCTACATCATACTTGCAAATATATACATTCAAATGTCACACACACATTTTCATGTCTGGAGCCATTTGGAAGACATGTCTAGATCAATTTTAGTCAATCTTGGTATAAGGGCAATGTACTATTAGGTATATATGCATGTCATTGCACCTAGCACAGACAAGAAGTGTTACAATCCAAACAGGGATCAACAGCTCCCAAACAGCGGGGTGGCCATGAAAGTTAGCTTCATAAAATATCTTCAGTATGATGATTAAAAAAATGGAAAATGCATACAGTTGTACTTGTAGTCCGATTGTATGTTTTGCTTTCTGCCATAGTACTGAGAGTCCATTGTTTTTTATTTTGATACAAAATAGCATATTCTGCCACAATCAACGTAAAAAAGAAGCAACACTAATGTTGCAATTTTCGTTGTCACTGTTGTGTCTACCTGGAATATTACTGCACAGGTTCACTGTATGGATGGTAATGAACCCAATCAAAAGAAAATTAAATTAAGCGAGTACATAGTATTCAATAATAAACAATTTGTACCATTTCAGATGGAACAGAAGTAATTAACTCACAGGAAGGAAACAATCTTGAAATCAATGAATTAGAAACATCAGATAGTGGTGTTTATGTATGTACAGCAGAGAACCCAACTACTGGTGTACAAGTCAAGGCAAAAGGCATTTTACAAGTACATGGTAAGTAACGTGTCCGTAATGCTCTTTTTAAAGACTACATGCAAAGGATGATAATTTATATTTATTTTGCCATAAAAATAAAGGAAATTGTGTTCATACCTCTAAACATTATACTCATTGGCAAGAAAAGTAGCAATAATACTTGCCCCCTTGCTTCGACTAACTTCAGCAACTCAGCCAGCTCACAAAAGGTGTCGAGTTCCCATGTGCTACCTTTTACGCCTTTGTGTAATGTTTACTTATAAATTACTAATTATGCTCACCACATGTTATGCACTTTGTAACTGTACCTTATTTGGTGATTCATATTGTTGTGTACTAGTTTAGTCTTCAGGCAACAGTGGTTTGTTGGTGTTTTGTAGGTGGGTGTAGCAGTAGGGCTTGAAATTAATGGTAGTCCTGCATCTATAGACTACCAATTGTCTTCATGGGGCTACCACTTTCTGTAGGTAGTAGCCCGAAATTTTATTTCGGACTGCTTACTATATTGCTAAAAATGAGAAGCCCTTCACAGATTTGCCTGGCTGCACGAAACCAATAAATTGACAGTAGGTAGTACATATAGAAAAGACAAGCAGGTGCCAAATTTCATCAGTGAGTCAATCCAGCTCAAAATGGCATGTGCTATCGAGGAGAGTAATTTCTATTCTGTATTAAATGACTCCTCTACCGATCGCTCTGTTGTAGAGGAAGAGATAGTTTATGTTAGAATTCTGAAAGACTATCGACCGGTGACAAAATTTCTCAGTTTACAAGCCATAGTAAATGCCATTGACATAGGATTTCAGAATGAACTTGGCATGAATGAAAATCAGTGGAAAGACAAACTTGTTGGTATGGCTTCAGATGGTGCAAGCGTTATGGTAGGAAAGCGTTCAGGGGTAATTACACAAATTCGTAGAGACTTACCTCATCTGATAAATGTTGATTGTACAGCTCGTCGGTTAGAGCTTTGTTTCAAGTCTAAAACTTGCTAAAACTTACGCTGCGATATTCAGAGACAGAAAACTTTTTAGTTAAAGGTGATTCAAAATGCTCACATTCACTATCGCTAATTTGCTAGACGACATGTTTGTGAAATGCATTCTGGTTTTAAAACTTTTCAAAAGCGTCTGCAAACACCTTAAAATGACCCTTTTTCAGTCACTTCCCTTCGGATTTACTTCGAGAGTTTTCGGGTATTTCCGGTCCCATCTAGACCACAGGATTTTATGACGTCATAAAGAGACATGGATAGCACGTAGCCTATGGCGAGCGTAGTCACTAGGTGAACAAAACTCAACAGCATTGTGAAAAAATACATTGCTAGTGGTTGTAACAGACATCAGTAAACAAAAACTACACTCTACATGTCTTATTAACCAACATTTACCGATATTTACTCACACTTTCTGACTAATTGGCAGTGTCTGTGGGTATAAATGATCTCCCCATATTATGGCAAAATAAATCAAAAACGGCAAGACTAGATATATATAAACACTTGTAATGTCGCGTGTTTCACGTTCATTGACTTTTATTTATCTGATTTTTTATTATTTGCCGGCAAGTAGCATTACGATACCGTGGTGACGTTTGACGGCATCCCCGGGCCAAGGACGGCATATTTTAGCCCAATCGTACTCGCGTCCCCTTTTGAACAGTGCATTTAACAACAAAGTAAACATATTTCATCTCGAATAAATATACTAGCTATTAGAATACCAATGGGAAACTTCAAGAAGGCGTATCGGGACATGTGCCACAATATATTTGTTGGTCCCATAATACACTAATTGATTCGATTTGCTCCGAGCATATGGAAGTACGCTCCGAGTCATTGCATCATGTACATGTAAATGGAACTGTGACCGACCTAATTTTGTTGTCCATATATAAAATGAGACTGACCTGCAAATTTTTCACAGTTTTCGTTGTGGTCTTGTATTGTCACATGTTTGGCTTGTGAACACGAGTTTACATATATTATTGTCTAGGGCGTAATACTCTAGTCCGAGTCTGAAACCCATATAAAACCTAAGAAACTCGCATTCGGATCGGACAGAACAGAAGTAGGTCTCATCGACTTGTTGGGGACTCGAATTATTGCTTGTTTTTATCACGGTATACAGGTGATTATTATATATCGGTAGAGGGGTAGTGTTGTCAAGTTTTGTGCAGTCACCGCGGCCGCGGCAGTAAGCTCATACTAGGCCGCCGATCAAAGCTGAAGCAGTGTATGTACAATGTACGTATACATGGAATCGGGAGAGCACAGCGCACATTCGTGTCGGGTTAAATTTATCCACGTGTTGATGTAATCCATATTTATCAATCAGATATATTGTAAAATTCTTCAAGTCGTACAGAAATAACGTCTCTAACTTCAAAACAAACCCTGAGAAACGGGACCGGACGTGGCTAGCCAAGTATCTAGTTGCAGGCTTTCTTTCATAACCATGTGCTGGGGTCACGACCTTGATTGCCGACGTCAATATTGTCCAATCGTATTTGATATCATGAACACATCGCGATATTTGATTTGTTGGTTTCCTAAACTGTACACTTCGAATACCATGATTCGTTACAGAATTCTTCTAATGAATATTAAATAGGCATGTTGCATTGTTGCATTAAATTAAGTGATATCGCAACAAGGGAAACCATACAAGTTTTCTTCCAGACGAGTTGCTAAAGTCATGTAAATGACAACACCAAACTCACGAAATTTCCTCAATTCTTTACAATTTTATTGCTGATGATATGGCAATCTAATAGCTAGTATATTTATTCAAGATAAATATGTTTACTTTGTTGCTAAATGCGCCGTTCAAAAGGCGACATCAGTGAGTATAGTCGAGTATAGTGGGCTATAATATGCTGTCGACGCCATGCCTGTCGAAGATATTGTAATGCTTCTCCTCGGCAAATAATTAAAAAAATCAGATAAATAAATTGAAACACGCGAGCGACATTACAAGTGTTTATGTATATCTACACTGTAGTCTAGCCGTTTTGATTTATTTTGCCATAATATGGGGAGATCATATTTTAGCATTTATACCCACAGACACTGCCAATTAGTCAGAAAGTGTGAGTAAATATCAGTAAATGTTGGTTAATAAGACATGTAGAGTGTAGTTTTTGTTTACTGATGTCTGTTACAACCACTAGCAATGTATTTTTTCACAATGCTGTTGAGTTTTGTTCACCTAGTGACTACGCTCGCCATAGGCTACGTGCTATCTATGTCTCTTTATGACGTCATAAAATCCCGTGGTCTAGGTGGGACCGGAAATACCTGAAAACTCTCGAAGTAAATCCGAAGGGAAGTGACTGAAAAAGGGTCATTTTAAGGTGTTTGCAGACGCTTTTGAAAAGTTTTAAAACCAGAATGCATTTCACAAACATGTCGTCTAGCAAATTAGCGATAGTGAATGTGAGCATTTTGAATCACCTTTAACATGAGTCCTACAATAATATACCCCACATAATTTGGCTGCAGATGCAATGCCCACCAAATTGTCACTTGAATTGTGGTATAATGGAGGTCAGTGGCTGCGTCGTCCTAACTTACAGCCTTACGGACCACGAGATCCAGACAACATATGAAACTATAACACTAATACCATGAGAAAGAGAAAGAGACACTGCTATAGTGCTCTACAGTTGAACATTTATTGTTAGTCCCCGCCGGACGAAGTCCGGGACGGGGACTTATGGATTGGGTTCCGTCTGTCTGTGCGTCCGTGCTTCCGTGCGTCCGTCCGTCCGTCCGTCCGTCCGCAGCTGTTTCTTGGAGATGCCTGGACCGATTTTTGTACAGGGGCAACATACAATGGCATACATATGCACGTCAATTTGTTTTATGATACGATCCAATATGGCCGCCTAGCAGCCATTTTGTAGCAGCAAATTTTCCATGTCCAAAGCCATAACTCAGACATGCTTGAACAGATCTCATTCAAAGTTGCTATTAGGACAGTGTTCTATGACATACATGTGCATATCCATTTTCATCATGATACGATCCAATATGGCTGCCTGGCAGCCATTTTGTTTGCGAATTTTCCATGTCCAAAGCCATAACTCAGACATGCTTGAACAGATCTCATTCAAAGTTGGTGTTAGGACAGTGTTCTATGACATACATGTGTATATTCATTGTTGTTGTGATACGATCCAATATGGCCGCCTGGCAGCCATTTTGTTTTATGATTTTTCTATGTCCAAAGCCATAACTTAGACATGCTTGAACAGATCTCATTCAAAGTTGGTATTAGGACAGTGTTCTATGACATACATGTGCATATCCATTTTCGTCGTGATATGATCCCCCCTACCCGATGCATCCTTTATTGTTGTAGGCATGTTCCATGTCCAACAAGCAGACACAACATATCTAAGTCTGTTTGATTTAGGTTCACAAGTGTTGTTGCGTGATCAGAGTAGTGATAATTCCTTAAAACCCAATCATAGCGGGGACTATGTCATTCTCATTGACTTGTTATGCATATTATTGTAATGTATTTTTAAATCGGCATGTCGTAATTAACTAGTATACTATACTGTACTACTGGTATACTATGCAATTTGTATGTAGAGACACCATTCAAATTTGCACAGTAACTGCGATACAACATAAGGGGGGGGGGGCACCTACATTGTATGAAGGCTTGTAACTTTATTATTTGTATTATTTCTCATATCTTGTATGATTTTTTGCAGAACCACCAACAATTGTTAATCCTCCAGAATATGTAGCAAGGCCAGCTGCAGCCACTGCCAGATTTAGATGCGAAGCTAAAGGTGTACCTAAACCTACTATCACATGGCTAAAAAATGGTGAACCTGTGTATCTGAATGGACGCATTAGGACAATTACTGAAGACAATGGCGAACTACTTATCTCATCAGTCCGAAATGGCAAAGAAGACAGTGGTATATATGAGTGTATAGCTGAAAACTTCCATGGGAGGGTACAAGCCAGTGCAAGATTAAAAGTCAATGAAGGTAGGTGGAAAATCTTGTAACTTGATTGAAAGGTGATTCAAAATGCTCCATACCACAACCTTGAAAAATGTTCTTTATATATGTATGTCTCATAACCAGTGAATGCAAAGCTGACTATTCAAAATTGCATGATAAGTGATAAAAAAAGTTAAAATTGGCAATCAGTGGTGACTCGAGCAGCCATGAATTTACTGTTATACCGCCTATTGTTCTTCCTTTTGGTGATTATGATGTCATAGAGAGGATGAGTTCATGCCAGTTAGTATAGTAAGCAATAGCAGAGTGTAGTAATTCTGAATTTGATACTTGTCAGAATTTATCTGAGAGTGATGAATCTTCTTTCAATGACGATTTTAACATGTTCGATAGATCGACTTGCCTTTTTATGTAGGTGTCATGTCCTACGATATTAGCAACAACAATGGAAATGCTAGTGATGTTGGAGAGTGTGTATTGGGTTCTAGTTGCCTATTCCGCCCTCGATAGAACTAGGAGCTCAACTATTGTTACAGGTCGATATCAAAATGCCTCTAATCATAACTAGAATATATTGCCTCAACAAATAATAATTCAAACCATGCATAATGTTCTGATTGCCGATTTTGTTTAGATCCCAGAAGTTGATTCAGTGGTTTTTCGGTGTAGGCCTTTGATTTCCTTAGCAAGAAAAAAATGAAGCTGACATAATTTTGTTGTCCATCTATGAAATGAGAGTGACCTGGAAATGTTTCAGTTTTCGTTGTGATCTTGTATTGTCATACTGGTATGTTTGGCTAGTGACCGCAAGTTTACATCTATTATTTTCGGCCAGGGCTGTAGGCTGGAATACTCTAGCCTGTGTCTGAGACCCACGTAACACCTCAGAAACTCACATTCAGACTGAACATCGACTTGTTGGGGACTTGCATTATTATATGTTTTTTTTTTGTGTACAGGTGATTATTAGGGGTATTTAATTATTGGTAGGTGGCACTGTACAACATTTTACCCACAACTCTCTCTGATTTGTAGTGTTGGACATCATCTCCTTGAAGTCAGACAAATCTCACCAGTATATAGGGATTTGTAAAAACATTTTTTCCATTTGGCAAGCGTAGAATTGCCTCTGATGATTTTCTGAATACCCATTTTCATCGGTTCTGGTATCAGTGATTTATTATAGAAGGAGTAACAATTTTAGGAATTTGTCAGCAGATTTTCTTGAAAGACATGCAGAATATTTGCGACGAAACTAAGGAAAATATATGCACCTGTTATGTCTTTGCCAAAGATATAGATTTATTTGAATAGGTATGACAAAAGAAATTTACATACTAAAACTCATCATACACACTGACTACCCAAGTTATTGACACTTCGACAGTGAAAAGTTTTTTATTCACAGCACATGCTTAATTTAGTTGTTAGTTCCATTTTTATACAAAATTTAGAACTTTATTTTTAATTCCTAAGCGTTCTTTTGCTACATATTAATTAAACTTAATTACTATGCTTAAAATGTTGAAAAGTATGGATTATTGAAAAAGTTATAAAATAAGGAACCTCCAAGCATACCAATCAGAGAGAGTTGTGGGTAAGATATTGTACAGTGGGTGGGTAGTGTTTTCAAGGCAGTAGTTTTGTTTCACGGGTTGTCAGCATAGCTGGAGACTTATGGATTGGGTTCTGTCTGTCCGTCCGTCCATTCATCCGTCCGTCCGTAGCTGTTTCTTGGAGATGCCTGGATAGATTTCTTTCAAACTTGGTACAGGGGCAACATACTATTGCATACATAAGCATGTCAATTTGTTTTATGATACGATTCAATATGGCCGCCTAGCAGCCATTTTGTTTGCGAATTTTCCCTGTCCAAAGCCATAACTCAGACATGCATGAACAGATCTCATTCAAAGTTGCTATTAGGACAGTGTTATACATTGTATGACATACATGTGCATATTCATTGTTGTCGTGATATGATCCAATATGGCTGCCAGGCAGCCATTTTGTTTGCGAATTTTCCATGTCCAAAGCCATAACTCAGACATGCTTGAACAGAGTAGTGATATCAAAAACAACCATATGAGGCCAAACAACATTAACCAGGTTTGAAAATGACAACATAAACTGCCAGTTCCTTAAAACCCAATCATAGCGGAGGACTGTCATTTTCAATGACTTGTTGGTCAAAAGTCTTTAATTCCAAAATTATTAAGCAGATTGGGATGAAATTTAATGGGGGATGCATCTGTGGGTGTATCGATGAAGAAATATTAAGCATACAATAATCTCAGGAGTGATATGCAAATTACTTAATTAGGTGTAAAAAAGTGGATTTTGGTCAAAAATGTATATCTCGAAAAGTACTTGATCAATGAGACTGAATTTGATGAGATGTTTCTAGAAGTGTTATTCTGCAGACTTTCTTCAAATATTTGAGACAATTGGCCCTAGCAACCATGACCACGCCCTTAGCAACAACCAAATGGCAGTATATTTTGGTTAAATAAGAACATCATCTGGCAGTGGTAGGCAAGTTAGTAAACATTCAAAAAATGTATGCAAATATCCCTAGCAACCATGACCACACCCATAGCAACAACCAAACAGTTCATTTCACAAAGATAACAGGGATTCTTAGACAAGTGAACCAACATTCAGAAAGTGTGCAAATATGCCTAGCAACAAAACCACGCCCATGGCAACAGCCAAATGATCATAGATATTGCAAAGATAATAAAAGAAATAGACAATTGAATAGACATTGAAAGAATGTATGTAAATATGCCTAGCAACAAAACCACACCCATGGCAACGGCCAAATGATCATAGATATTGCAAAGATAATAAAAGAAATAGACAATTGAATAGACATTGAAAGAATGTATGTAAATATGCCTAGCAACATGACCACGCCCTTAGCAACAGCCAAATGATCGCATATATTCCAAAGATAACAACAGGGTTGGATAGGCAACTGAATAATCATTCAGTAAATGAACATCTATACCTAGCATGGCTCTTCATGTGGGTAAATATTTTTAAAAACTGTACATTTGTGCTACAATGCCATTGGAATATTCTATGTATTGGAGTTTGGTGCTATACAAGTCTATTTGATTTGATTGGTGCTATTTTTTATTTTTACCCATTTAAAATATATGGGGACATAATACAGAAACTTCAAATAAATATTTTTTAGTATTGCCCACAGACACAGACGTATATCAGGTTTAGTGTGGGTGAACATTGGTAGAGGTTGGTTAATAAGACGTGTAGATTGTAGTTTTTGTTTACTGATGTCTATTACAACCATCAGCAATGTTTTTTTGCAGCGTTGTTGAGTTTTATTCACCTATTGACTATGCTCGTCATAGCCTGAATGCTAACGAATTCTCTGTATGACGTCACAAAATTGTGTAGTGTAGGTGAGACCAGAAATGCCTGAAAACTCTCGAAGTAAATCCGAGAGGAACTGACTGAAAAAAGGTCATTTTAAGGGAGTTGCACAGACTAGGACGTCAGTTAAAATTCTCACAAAATATATGTAAATTCAATTAAATAAATGTATTTATACACATTTGAATAAGAATTAGCAAGGGGCAAGCAAGAAATGTACAGGTAAATCGACCTCAAACTGTGACTGGAATTGACATGTTTGTATTTTGCTGGGGAGTCTGATGCGCCCTCAACGATGACTCTCTGTATCCCGGGCTCAAATCATCCAATGGCAGCATTTTGTAGAAGGCTCAGATGCCGTCAACACGAACTAGTATTCAGACGCCTGCTGCCGATTTCACCTCAAAATCTCAGACGGAGGGTGAGTAAATAAATATAACGTTCAACCTTTGATTTAGAGGTGTTTCTAACTTTCCTATCCTATCCATGCGTACATGTGTATCACCGCCATTGACGTCACATATTGTCGCCAAGTACTACTAGTAGATAGTCGGTGCATTTTTCCCTGATAGTGCACTTCACCTGTGCTGAGTAACTTATTCATTTCATGCATGGGTGAGAAAGTAGCCTAAACATTATTATTTTCTTTTTTTGACAGGATCGATCTGAAATGAAATGGACAGGCTAAGACAAGAAGAGGTACAAATGTGGTCGACATGCCCGGACAGTGCAATGAGTAGCTAGATACTGACGTTGTCCGGTACACACATGAGTAAATGATTCCCAACTTATCCGAATTACTATGTTTTCATAGGGACTGGTAATTTCATAAGTAAAATATTGTTTTGTGTATTTATAAGATAGTTTTGACTTTTGTTAATAAATCATTGATGATATATAATACAACCAGACACTTGAGTTAATAAAATATTTGGATCCCACCCCATGTTGCATTCAGTTGTGCCATTTCGACTCTGTTGTAGTAGAAATGTCATGTTTGTTATTTCATTTTGAATTCCATACATTATTGGTGATAAAACGTATACAGCATACTTTTTCAACACTACAGTAAACTTACTCGTTATCTCATTCACTTGTTTGCTTGCTCAATGACTGAGAGAAGACCAAGAGTGTTACAAAATTTACTGAAATTTATTATTGTACATAATTATTATGGATATGGCTTCTTCTAGTGATGGTTTTACAAGAAAATAAATAAATGGACATGCAATAATATAACTGTAACATGACATGAGTCAGTATGGAAAACATACTGTAGACATAAAATTTGGATACATTGAAAAATTCACAGAAGTAAAATTTCTGACTTGTCATGCACGCTTTCATTTTGTGGACATTCCACAAGAAAATTCGACACTACTGCCGCAACTGTTGACACATTGCAGGACGATTGAATATTAGAATGACAGGTCTAGTAAGATGAAAGTTACGTTTTCTCTGTAGTCCATAGGGGTATCGTCATTGACTGGTTGTATACCTGCTGTTGCTTCTATATCTTGTATAAACTGTCTGTCGGCGTCGCAGTCCCCACACTCGTAGACCGTAGACACATAGAAGGCTGGATGTGCTGTGTGGGTTACTGGGCAATGTCTAACCTCGCTCTAACCTTGTCGCCGTAACTCTGTCTTGCGACTCCATGTATTCTTCCCTGGCCTTTATACCAGCGTCTGACAAGGCCTTGTAACGAAGCTTGACCTTTCTTATTCCTATTTTTGGTTTCGGCATCTTCAAATTAGCTGTATTTCAGGCGATATGCGGCGATGGCTTTGCTTAGAGCAGGGCTGATCAGCTGAGCAACCGAGGCCCCACGCAGAGCGTAGGAGAACGCTACGCATGCGCAATACACACACTTTGTTGTTGTCTCCCTGGCTTTGAAATAGTAAGCAAGCTTTACAGTACGATGCGTATTACTTATATAGAGTGTCTCTACAGTAGTCTAAAGGTGGATATGAACCATATGACGATTACCATACATACTAGAGGGTCCAAAGAAACTAATTCACAGCCATGCTTTCAACGAGTGTTCCTACATACGACGCGGACGGTTTGTGAAATATAAAAAAAAACCAGCATTTCTTCTGTACACCATTGTTTTGAGCTCATTTTCTTAATCATTGTATTTGCTTATTATACAGGCTAGGGAATTCAGGTTTTCTTTATCAGATAAATTAGGTCAAGGACAACAAACGTAAGGTTGGAATTTCCAAACAGTTGAACGGCCAGGGAACACTGCTTCATTGTAAATGGGATACAGGTTTACAAAAATTGCAATTTTGACAGATAATAGCAACCAAATGGAATTAAATTTCAGCAAAGTTGTACAATATGAATTTGACATTTTTATTTATGATGACAGCGGTGAAAACCCCCCGAAAAAAACTACAATTGCCTTGTAAAAATTGAAAAATATGACAATATTTAAATGTTTTTGCTGATATGTTGAATATATAAAGAACAAACTCTGAAAATATGGAGTCAATATCTTTATTTTTAACAAAGTTATGACATTTTTACTAAGTAAAGAATGGGGATGAAAAATAGCCTGTGCAACAACCTTAAGGTGTTTGATATATACCTTTCATGAACATGTCATCTAGCAAAATAGCAATATTGGAATGTGAGTATTTTGAATCACCTTTAATCAATCAGTGATAATAATTTTATAGAACGTTAGTCAACACCTACCTGTCTGACACTATGTCTGTCAGTCTGTCTTTGCTTGTGTCTGCCTATCTGCTTCCATCTGTCTGCCTCACTGTATGTCCGTCCTCATTTGTTTGATCAAATCAAAAATAATAATAATAATATCATAAGGGCAAAGTGGCAGATGTGTGTGTGTGTGTGTGTGTGTGTGTGTGTGTGTGTGTGTCTTCCTTTACTTTTCGCTAAATTCAAATGTTTGTAATTGTTTATGTTACTTATTTTACAGTTAAGGGGAAAGGTCCCAGTCCACCTCAGAACCTGAAGGGATTTCCACTAAGTAGTACAGAAATATTTGTGTCATGGAATGCTTCATCAACAGCTGACCCGAAAGATTTACCGATCATAGCATATACTGTTCAATATGAGCCCATGATAGGTAAGCTACTTAATACTTCTCCAATTTGTGCTCTCTAACCACTACAGATATTACATATATCTATAAATTGTACTCTATAACCACTACAGATATTACATATATCTATAAATTGTATTCTATAACCACTACATATATTACATATATCTATAAATTGTATTGTATGACCACTACAGATATTACATATATCTATAAATTGTACTCTATAACCACTACAGATATTACATATATCTATAAATTGTACTCTCTAACCACTACATATATTACATATATCTATAAATTGTACCTTGTAACCACTACATATATTACATATATCTATAAATTGTACTCTATAACCACTACAGATATTACATATATCTATAAATTGTACCTTGTAACCACTACATATATTACATATATCTATAAATTGTACTCTATAACCACTACATATATTACATATATCTATAAATTGTACCTTGTAATCACTACACATATTACATATATCTATAAATTGTACTCTATAACCACTACATATATTACATATATCTATAAATTGTACTCTATAACCACTACAGATATTACATATATCTATAAATTGTACTCTATAACCACTACAGATATTACATATATCTATAAATTGTACTCTATAACCACTACAGATATTACATATATCTATAAATTGTACCTTGTAACCACTACATATATTACATATATCTATAAATTGTACTCTATAACCACTACATATATTACATGTATCTATAAATTGCACTCTATAACCACTACAGATATTACATATATCTATAAATTGAACTCTATAACCACTACATATATTACATATATCTATAAATTGTACTCTATAACCACTACAGATATTACATATATCTATAAATTGTACCTTGTAACCACTACATATATTACATATATCTATAAATTGTACTCTATAACCACTACATATATTACATGTATCTATAAATTGCACTCTATAACCACTACAGATATTACATATATCTATAAATTGTACCTTGTAACCACTACATATATTACATATATCTATAAATTGTACTCTATAACCACTACATATATTACATATATCTATAAATTGTACTCTATAACCATTACAGATATTACATATATCTATAAATTGTACAGTGTAACCACTACAGATATTACATATATCTATAAATTGTACCTTGTAACCACTACATATATTACATATATCTATAAATTGTACTCTATAACCACTACACATATTACATATATCTATAAATTGTACTCTATAACCACTACATATATTACATATATCTATAAATTGTACTCTATAACCACTACATATATTACATATATCTATAAATTGTACTCTATAACCACTACAGATATTACATATATCTATAAATTGTACTCTATAACCACTACAGATATTACATATATCTATAAATTGTACTCTATAACCACTACAGATATTACATATATCTATAAATTGAACTCTATAACCACTACATATATTACATATATCTATAAATTGTACTCTATAACCACTACAGTTATTACATGTATCTATAAATTGTACTCTATAACCACTACAGATATTACATATATCTATAAATTGTACTCTATAACCACTACAGATATTACATATATCTATAAATTGTATTGTATGACCACTACAGATATTACATATATCTATAAATTGTACTCTATAACCACTACAGATATTACATATATCTATAAATTGTACTGTATAACCACTACAGATATTACATATATCTATAAATTGTACTCTATAACCACTACAGATATTACATATATCTATAAATTGTACTCTATAACCACTACATATATTACATATATCTATAAATTGTATTCTATAACCACTACAGATATTACATATATCTATAAATTGTACTCTATAACCACTACAGATATTACATATATCTATAAATTGTACTCTATAACCACTACAGATATTACATATATCTATAAATTGAACTCTATAACCACTACATATATTACATATATCTATAAATTGTACTCTATAACCACTACAGTTATTACATGTATCTATAAATTGTACTCTATAACCACTACAGATATTACATATATCTATAAATTGTACTCTATAACCACTACAGATATTACATATATCTATAAATTGTATTGTATGACCACTACAGATATTACATATATCTATAAATTGTACTCTATAACCATTACAGATATTGAATATATCTATAAATTGCACTCTATAACCACTACAGATATTACATATATCTATAAATTGTATTGTATGACCACTACAGATATTACATATATCTATAAATTGTACTCTATAACCATTACAGATATTGAATATATCTATAAATTGCACTCTATAACCACTACACATATTACATATATCTATAAATTGTACTCTATAACCACTACAGATATTACATATATCTATAAATTGTACAGTGTAACCACTACATATATTACATATATCTATAAATGTACTCTATAACCACTACAAATATTACATATATCTATAAATTGTACCTTATAACCACTACATATATTACATATATCTATAAATTGTACTCTATAACCACTACAAATATTACATATATCTATAAATTGTACTGTATAACCACTACAGATATTACATATATCTATAAATTGTACTCTATAACCACTACAGATATCACATATATCTATAAATTGTACTCTATAACCACTACATATATTACATATATCTATAAATTGTATTCTATAACCACTACAGATATTACATATATCTATAAATTGTACTCAACCACTACAGATATTACATATATCTATAAATTGTACTCTATAACCACTACAGATATTACATATATCTATAAATTGAACTCTATAACCACTACATATATTACATATATCTATAAATTGTACTCTATAACCACTACAGTTATTACATGTATCTATAAATTGTACTCTATAACCACTACAGATATTACATATATCTATAAATTGTACTCTATAACCACTACAGATATTACATATATCTATAAATTGTATTGTATGACCACTACAGATATTACATATATCTATAAATTGTACTCTATAACCACTACAAATATTACATATATCTATAAATTGTACTGTATAACCACTACAGATATTACATATATCTATAAATTGTACTCTATAACCACTACAGATATTACATATATCTATAAATTGTACTCTATAACCACTACATATATTACATATATCTATAAATTGTATTCTATAACCACTACAGATATTACATATATCTATAAATTGTACTCTATAACCACTACAGATATTACATATATCTATAAATTGTACTCTATAACCACTACAGATATTACATATATCTATAAATTGAACTCTATAACCACTACATATATTACATATATCTATAAATTGTACTCTATAACCACTACAGTTATTACATGTATCTATAAATTGTACTCTATAACCACTACAGATATTACATATATCTATAAATTGTACTCTATAACCACTACAGATATTACATATATCTATAAATTGTACTCTATAACCACTACAGATATTACATATATCTATAAATTGTACTCTATAACCATTACAGATATTGAATATATCTATAAATTGCACTCTATAACCACTACACATATTACATATATCTATCAATTGTACTCTATAACCACTACAGATATTACATATATCTATAAATTGTACAGTGTAACCACTACATATATTACATATATCTATAAATTGCACTCTATAACCACTACAGATATTACATATATCTATAAATTGCACTCTATAACCACTATACATATTACATATATCTATAAATTGCACTCTATAACCACTACAGATATTACATATATCTATAAATTGCACTCTATAACCACTACACATATTACATATATCTATAAATTGTACTCTATAACCACTACATATATTACATATATCTATAAATTGCACTCTATAATCACTACACATATTACATATATCTATAAATTGCACTCTATAACCACTACAGATATTAAATATATCTATAATTGTACTGTGGATAATCATTCAGCAAATGAACACCTATACCTTGCATAGATCACCATGTGGGTGAACATTTTAAAATCTACACAGTTGTGCTACAAGGGGCTATTTTTAATTAGTGAGATGTACCACAAAACACTTGATATTAAAGATTTTTGCTAGTAGGTATGGAAATTCCAGGTATTGATCTCCTATATACTGTCGGTAACTTTTGAATGTATGTTAATGGGTAACTTTATATGTTCATATTTGTTTGTCACTAATAGGTGGGCGGGCATTACAGGCTGCTGTTGCAAAGGACATTACAGAATATACTATTGATGACTTGTTGCCAAATACAAATTATTCAATTTATGTCACTGCCTATATCCGAATTTCACCTAGTGACGACTCCAAATTCATCTATGTGAAAACACTCCAAGATGGTGAGTAAATAAGTAGATTTTATTAGTCCCCAAATGGGCACTGTTTGGAGGAGACTTACACATTGGGTTCTGTCCATGCATGCATGTGTCCGTCCATTTGTGCCTGCATTCACCCTCATATCTCTGGCATGCACCAACTGATTTTAACCAAATGTGGCATAAAGGTAGCATACTATGTGAGACATATTCATGTCGCTTTGTTTTATGACCGAATCAAATATGGGCGAATGGTGGCCATATTTCAAGTTTGTGTGTTTACCCTCATATCTTTGGCATGCACCAACTGATTTCAACCAAACCTGGCATAAACTTAACATACTATATGAGACATATGCATGTCAAACAACCAAATCAAACATGCCTGAATGGCGGCCATATTTGTTGTTAAATTTTCACAATATGCATCATAACCTTATAGGTATAAAACGTAGTGACTCCTCCATTCAAGTGCGTACACCCATATTTTTAGTATGGAATGGGTTCCGTCTGTCCGAACACAACATGTCTTGCCATTTCCGAAATGCAAATATTTGGCAAGTAAAAATAATTACAACTTTAATTTGACTTTGCATTATGTTTTGCGTATCTTTCCCCATTTTACAAGTAAATCCAAAAAGGTTCTCTCTGGTCATGTCAGTGATCATACCGGGACTGCTTTGAGTACGAGCGAGGTAAGGCATGTTGAGGTTATTTGTTGAGAATTATAAATATTGCAAAATGTCAAGTACAACTTGAAGGTTTAAATACAACGGAATGATGAAAAAAATGTAATAAACTAACCGTGAATAAATGTTTGTGTAGTTTTATTAGCACAACTGAACTGAGGTTCAGTAGTACTATAGAGGGATCGCCCGGCGTGTGTGTGTGTGTGTGTGTGTGTGTGTGTGTGTGTGTGTGTGTGTGTGTGTGTGTGTGTGTGTGTGTGTGTGTGTGTAAACAACTTAAAGTCAAATCCACTAAACTGATTGTACCTGCAAGGAGGTCCATAGACTGTTAAATTAAAATATTAGACGGTGTTATGTCTACTACAAGTTGAATGTTGTTGACAATTATGGACAGTGTTTTTGGTAAATTTGTTAGAAAATTGAAATTCAAATTGCCTCAAAATTATTTTAGATCCCTAGTTTATTTCATTCATCATTAAAATTTTCCAGGGTTAAAGCTGTAAGACACTGGAATTATTTATAGCCAACCTCAAAAACCCTGTGTGTGCGTGTGTGTGCGTGTGTGTGTGTGTGTGTGTGTGTGTGTGTGTGTGTGTGTGTGTGTGTGTGTGTGTGTGTGTGTGTGTGTGTGTGCGCACGCGCATTTCCCAGTCATTATTTTTCTGAGATTTTGTGTAATTTTCATAACAGTAATTTTTTTTTTTTAATGGTGACTGTGGTATAAAAGTACAATATTTTACCAACTTTCTGTGTAAAATGTGTTTTATAGTGAGACATCATATGAAACCACTAACCACTTTATTACATCGCTACCAAAATAAAAAGTAAAAAGAACAGCGGAGCTATTCTGACCGATAGGTCGCTTGTTGTTAAAAACTCATGAAATGAGGTAATTTCGCTGTTTTAAAAATCACATTGTGAATTTTCAAAAACAAATGTCAAAAAGTATGATTTTTTTATATCTTCTACCTAATAATGGTTTATTTCAGTTGATGAATCTAGCAGCTCAAAAGGGAGTGATAGTTATTCAGGTAGATAGCTTCGCTAGACGCATGACTGTGTGATGTACCATTGGAAGGGGCAAGCGCTCTTCGACTTTGTGAACATTTTTCAGACTAGACCTTTTCAGTTATGGTTAGGCTACAATTCCGATTTACACGATGTATTTTGCCATGTCACATTTAGTTATGAGTAGGACACTCGACTAAATTTAGTCCTGCTTGCATACGAAAGTTGTGCTCCGCCTGCACACAGGACTAGATTAAATTAAAATATTAGACGGTGTTATGTCTACTACAAGTTGAATGTTGTTGACAATTATGGACTGTGTTTTGTTAAAATTTGTTAGGAAATTGAAATTAAAATTGCCTCAAAATTGTTTTAGATCCCTATTTCAATTCATTCTTCATGAACATTTTCCAGGGTTAAAGCTGTAAGACACTGGAATTATATATAGCCAACCTCAGACATCCTTTTTTTGCTATATTTGTGCATTTCCCAGTCATGATTTTCCTGAGATTTTGCGTAATTTTCATAAAAATAGCTTTCTGTGTGAAATGTGTTTCATAGTGAGTCATCATATGAAACCACTAACCACTTTAAGACATCGCTAAAGGCCCAGTTACACGATGCAACTTAGGAAGCAATTCGTCGCATGCGACGAGGCTTGCAACTGCGACGGAGCGCGTACACGATGCAACTAGTTGCATGGTGAGTCGCAAGAGCTAAACTGTTGCACATGCGTAGATATAGTAAAACTCGATTCAATTCGAAGTTTGTTTTAGGGCGATGTTGATCTTTCCGATGTCGGTACTTGCATTCAAGTTGGAAATAAAATGATATTCAGCGGAAATCAAGCATTCATAGACATTGTATACTATTTATAAGTGGTAATCGTGGTGATAAATCGAAATAATATAAAAAATACTTGCTGAAATAGAATATTTATACTAAAAACATGGCGGCCATAACATTGAACGTCATTTGACACATAGGTGTATATGTCAAAGGTTATTACTTGCGACGCGACGAAGTGGTTACACGGTGCAACTCACGAAGCAACTCGAGAAGCAACTTGCGACGCGTCGCAAGGAAACCGACATGTCGGTTTCCTTGCGACGCACCTTGCGACGTCGCAAGACCCTGCGACGAGGCGAGTACACGATACAATTCGTCGCATGCGGCGAATTGCATGGTGCATTGCTAGTCGAGTTGCATCGTGTAACCGGGCCTTAAAACAAAACTGCATAGTGAAGAGCTGAACAACAGAACCACTTCTACATGTTACCAAAACAAAAAAAACAACAAAAAAACCAGCAGAACTATTCTGACCGATAGGTAGCTTGTTGAGAAAATGGTGATACAGAAACACAGACAGACACTCACACATACACAGACTTTTAATCCCCAATATATAACTTTGCTTAAAAAAGGTAAAAAAAATATATATATATATATATAAAACCCAGAGGAGCTATTCTGACCAATAGGTCGCTTGTTTGGCTGTAAAATGATTGAAATGTGTTTAGTTACAGATCACCGCAGATCATCCCATGTAGGTGTAATGATATCTCTTTTATCAAATCTTGAAACGTATTTCACCGTATGCAGTGTACTTCATTAGCATAGGCAATATTTACTACATCACTACAGCAACAAACAACAGTAATTCAGCACTGAAATGACAGTGATTTTGCTTCTTGATGGTCCATTGAATAAATCTTTGCTCTTATGCACTTTATTACATTACTACATTTAAATTACAGAATGCAAACCAGTGTCAAATAATATATACTGGTATATATATATTAAATCAACGTCTGAAAATATCTTATTTGTTGTATCCTGCAGTACCAGATGATGCCCCAGTCTTCACGCTGTCCAGTGATAGCCCTAACAGCATTAAAGTTACATGGGAACCTTTGGCATTCAAAAGCCGTCGTGGTGAGATCACAAAATACACAATTTATTACAATAGTAAAAATAACCCCACAGCTGAAGATAGTGTCAAAGAAGTAAGTGGGAATGTCAACGAGAACATTTTATATGGTTTGGAGCCTAATACCATGTACAATATCAAAATGTCTGCCTCTACCAGTGCAGGAGAAGGACCAACCTCAGTCTACAACACAAAGAAGACATCTGATCATATTGATGTGTCAAGTAAGCCTCACACTTAACATTTTTAGACAGACACACAGTGTTATTAGCGTGTGCCCGTCCATTTGTCCGTAATACATAATTTGCCAGACATGCAATATCTGATTTCTTTCAAACCTGATATAAAGGTGACATATCATATAGGACATATGCATGTCAATTTGTTCTTAGCACAACTGAATTGATAGAGTTCAGTAGTACTGTGGGCATTGTGCAGTGTGTGTGTGTGTGTGTGTGTGTGTGTGTGTGTGTGTCGACGACTTAAACTCAAAAACTGCCAGACCGATTGCCTTGGTATTTGGAGGGACATTACTTTTGGTGTCTAATTTGGAAATGTTCAAAGCAAAATGATTGTATCGTATGTATGTGGTTTGGGTAACGAAAGGTCAGTTTTGGTTTAAAAAAATATAAACTCAAAACTACCAGGCAGATTGGTCTGAAATATGATGGGACGTTCTTAGGGATGTGTATATTAAGATTTGTTCATGACATGATGATTCCATCAGTAATATGCAAATTATGGCTTAAGATGTGTCTTTTTGGTCAAAAATCTTTAATTCCAAAACTACGGAGCAGATTGGGCTGAAATTTAATGGGAATGCATATGGGGGTGTATAGATGAAGAAATATAAAGCATATAATGATCTCATCCATTATATGCAAATTAGGTGTGAAAATGTGAATTTGGTCAAAAACATATCTTTAATTAAACTGCATAGTGAATATGGAAGGGATGGGTAGGAGGTGTTATTCTGCAGTTATTGTTAAAAAAGATTTTGACACAATTGGCCCTAGCAACCATGAGCATGCCCTTATCAACAGTGAAATGGTGCATATTATAAAGATATCAACAGAGATGGGTAGGTAAGAGAATACAGATTCAAAACATGTATGCAAATATGCCTAGCAACAAGACCATGCCCATAGCAATAGCTTAATGATGGTTTATATTGCAAAGATGAAATGTGGGAAGGGCAGGCAAGTTAATACAGATTCATGAAATGTATGCAAATATGCCTAGCAACAAGATCACATTTATAGCAACATCGTGATAGTGCATGAGTTGTAACATCGTGATAGTGCATGTGTTGTAACATCGTGATAGTGCAGGAGTTGTAACAGCGTGATAGTGCATGAGTTGTAACATTGTGATAGTGCAGGAGTTGTAACATCGTGATAGTGCAGGAGTTGTAACATCGTGATAGTGCATGTGTTGTAACATCGTGATAGTGCAGGAGTTGTAACAGCGTGATAGTGCATGAGTTGTAACATTGTGATAGTGCAGGAGTTGTAACATCGTGATAGTGCAGGAGTTGTGACAGCGTGATAGTGCAGGAGTTGTAACATCGTGATAGTGCAGGAGTTGTAACATTGTGATAGTGCAGGAGTTGTAACATCGTGATAGTGCAGGAGTTGTAACATTGTGATAGTGCATGAGTTGTAACATCGTGATAGTGCATGAGTTGTAACATTGTGATAGTGCAGGAGTTGTAACATCGTGATAGTGCATGAGTTGTGACATTGTGATAGTGCAGGAGTTGTAACATCGTGATAGTGCAGGAGTTGTAACATCGTGATAGTGCAGGAGTTGTAACATTGTGATAGTGCAGGAGTTGTAACATCGTGATAGTGCATGAGTTGTAACATTGTGATAGTGCAGGAGTTGTAACGTTGTGATAGTGCAGGAGTTGTAACATCGTGATAGTGCATGAGTTGTAACATTGTGATAGTGCATGAGTTGTAACATCGTGATAGTGCATGAGTTGTAACATTGTGATAGTGCAGGAGTTGTAACATTGTGATAGTGCAGGAGTTGTAACATCGTAATAGTGCATGAGTTGTGACAGCGTGATAGTGCAGGAGTTGTAACATTGTGATAGTGCATGAGTTGTAACATTGTGATAGTGCATGAGTTGTAACATCGTGATAGTGCAGGAGTTGTAACATCGTGATAGTGCAGGAGTTGTAACATTGTGATAGTGCATGAGTTGTAACATCGTGATAGTGCAGGAGTTGTAACATTGT
The DNA here is from genome assembly GCF_964340395.1 of Glandiceps talaboti. Classification (NCBI taxonomy): domain Eukaryota; kingdom Metazoa; phylum Hemichordata; class Enteropneusta; family Spengelidae; genus Glandiceps; species Glandiceps talaboti. Next base: position 22,991,358 of record NC_135564.1, on the reverse strand, counting down.
GATAGTGCATGAGTTGTAACATTGTGATAGTGCAGGAGTTGTAACATCGTAATAGTGCATGAGTTGTGACAGCGTGATAGTGCAGGAGTTGTAACGTTGTGATAGTGCATGAGTTGTAACATTGTGATAGTGCAGGAGTTGTAACGTTGTGATAGTGCATGAGTTGTAACATTGTGATAGTGCATGAGTTGTAACATTGTGATAGTGCATGAGTTGTAACATTGTGATAGTGCAGGAGTTGTAACGTTGTGATAGTGCATGAGTTGTAACGTTGTGATAGTGCAGGAGTTGTAACATCGTGATAGTGCATGAGTTGTAACGTTGTGATAGTGCAGGAGTTGTAACATCGTGATAGTGCATGAGTTGTAACATTGTGATAGTGCAGGAGTTGTAACATCGTGATAGTGCATGAGTTGTAACGTTGTGATAGTGCAGGAGTTGTAACATTGTGATAGTGCATGAGTTGTAACGTTGTGATAGTGCAGGAGTTGTAACATCGTGATAGTGCATGAGTTGTAACATTGTGATAGTGCATGAGTTGTAACATCGTGATAGTGCATGAGTTGTAACATTGTGATAGTGCAGGAGTTGTAACATCGTAATAGTGCATGAGTTGTGACAGCGTGATAGTGCAGGAGTTGTAACATTGTGATAGTGCAGGAGTTGTAACGTTGTGATAGTGCAGGAGTTGTAACGTTGTGATAGTGCATGAGTTGTGACATCGTGATAGTGCAGGAGTTGTAACATTGTGATAGTGCAGGAGTTGTAACATCGTGATAGTGCATGAGTTGTAACATCGTGATAGTGCATGAGTTGTGACATCGTGATAGTGCATAAGTTGTAACATCAATGGAATTTCAAAAGATTCGTGCAGTCAATAAGATTGTTTTAGTCCCCGCCGGACGAAGTTCGAGACGGGGACTTATGGATTGGGTTTCGTCCGTCCGTCCAGAGCCGTTTCTTGGAGATGCCTGGACCGTTTTTTTTTCAAACTTGGTACAGGGGCAACATACAATGGCATACATATGCACATCAATCTGTTTCATGATACAATCCAATATGGCCGCCTAGCAGCCATTTTGTTTGCGAATTTTCCATGTCCCAACCCATAACTCAGACATGCTTGAACAGATCTCATTCAAAGTTGGTATTAGGACAGTGTTCTATGATGTACATGTGCATATCCATTTTCGTTGTGATACAATCCGATATGGCTGCCTAGCAGCCATTTTGTTGGCACAGTTTCCATGTCCAAAGCCATAACTCAGACATGCTTAAACAGGTCCCCCCCCCCCTCCATACCCGACCTATCCTTTATTGTTGAATGGTTTATTCCATCACGTCATCTTGAAGAGTAGGCATGTTCCATGTCCAATGAGGAGACACAACATGAGTAGGCATGTTCCATGTCCAACGAGCAGACACAACATATCCAAATCTGTTTGATTTAGGTTCACAAGTGTTGTTGCGTGATCAGAGTAGTGATATCAAGAAAATGACAACATAAACTGCCAGTTCCTAAAACCCAATCGTGCTGACAATATATGCAAATAAAAAGTTCAAAGTTGATCTCGCCCAAAACACTTTGTGCTGTGTCAGATTACATCGGAATCAGTTACCGATTACCTTAACTGTTTACAGAAGAAAAGATGTTCAATTCTTTGTTTTCTGGAAATTCCGTATAGTGCAATTGACATAAATAGGTGGAGAGCTGAATGCGGTGGAAATTGTATTTTGAACCCAAATGCCAATGTAAGAAATAAATGAGGTGTTGGTATTTTGTTCATGCCAAGTTTTGATTACATTATCCATATCACCGTACTTGACCAACAAGGCCGTTATATAATTTTATACTTGTCCGTTTCTGATATGTGCTTTACCATTGTAAATTTTTACGGTCCAAAACAAAGGCAAGCCACATTTGTTCAGAGATATTCGTAATCATTTGGATGAAATGAGTGCTGAAACCTGTATTCTATGTGGGGATTGGAACGTTGTTAGAAATTATGAGTATGATACATTTGGCTATTTTCAACAAACAATCCAGGTGCTAAGATTGAAGTAGATGCATGGATAGAGGAGTATTGTTTAGTTGACATTTGGTGTAAACTACATCCTGATGATCGTGGTTTTACTTGGTGTAAAAAGACGCCATTTAAACAGAGTAGACATGATTTTTTTCTTGTTACCCCTGACATAGCAGAAATGGTGACAAAATCAATAATTGCCCCAGGTTACTGGTCTGACCATTCAGCGATCTGCCAGAATGTTAAACTATCTGATGTAAGGAGGGGAATGGGGATCTGGAAATTGAATAATGACCTACTTAGAGACAATAATTACTCTGATCTAGTTAATGAAAAGTAATAAGGGAAACCGTTACAGAATACAGTAATAAGTCTGGGCCAAATGAGACAGATTCTGAGTAACCCGATTCAGGTTCGATAAAACTATTTTGGGAGACTTTGAAGTTAAACATTAGAGGTATTACAATACTGTATAGTATTAAGAGAAAGTCAAATTTCTGTAAAAGAGAGCGAGAGTTAGAAAAACAGGTGGAGAAACTCGTAAAAACTATCAGGTCTCTCAGAATGTTGATATTTTAAACAAATATGAAGAAAAGTCAGCGGAACTGAAACAGTTTAGATCGAGTAAAATTCATGGTGTTCTTGTCCCTTCAACGGCCAACTGGTCCCTGTATGGTGAAAAGCCATCAAAGTACTTGTGTGCTTTGGAAAAGCGTCACTCCATGTACAGGACAATGAGTGAATTCCAAAGAGAATGGGGAAACTATAACTAATCAAAATGACATTCTAAAAGAGGTCAAATGCTTCTACAGCAAACTATATCAGACAAAAAAACACTTCAGATCAGATATTGATTTTGAAATGGTGCACTTTTTTTCCAAAGCCTGTTTTAATGGAAAATCAGAAGGACTGTCTGGAGGGGCTTTTCAGTTCTGAGGAGTGTACTGCTGCTCTAAATCATATGGCTAACGGGAAATCATCAGGTAGCGACAGTTTTACTGTTGAATTCTTTAAGCATTTCTGGCCAAACTTGTCTGTATTTTTGGTATGACGTTTAAAACGAAGCATATACATTGGGAAGTCTATCCCATATTCAAAAACAGGGTTTGATCATGTGCATTCCAAAGTACAACAAAAGTAGATTTTGCATTAAGAACTGGCATCCCTCATTATTAAATACTGATTATAAAATCAGATCTGCAGCCGATATATACTACCTATTGGACTTACAAAAGGCATTTGATACTGTTGAATGGGACTTTACTTTGGAGTCACTCTCTGCGATCAATTTTGGACTCTTTCCGAAAATGGGTTTCAATTTTTTATGCAGATATTTCAAGTTGTGTCCTAAATAATGGTAGCTTTTCCCAATTTTAATAGGGATCGCCCGGCGTCTGTCTGTCTGTCTGTGTGGATGTGTGTGTATAAACAACTTAAAGTCAAAAACCACTGAACTGATTGCCATGATATTTGGTGGGTCCATTACCTTGGGTGTCTAGTTGGGAAATTGTTCAAATCAAAATGATCTTACCACCGGTTTGTGATTTTGGTCAAAAAATGTGGTTTTTGGTCAAAAAATACTGGGCAGATTGGGCTGAAATTTGGATAAAACATTCGTCAGGGTGTTTTTATTGTTCATGATATGATGGTCCCATGAGTGATATGCAAAAATCTATAATTCCAAAACCACTAAGCAGATTGGGCTGAAATTTAATGGGAATGCATATAGGGAAGTATGGAAGAAGAAATAATAAGCATACAATGATTCCATGAGTGATATGCGAATTAGGTGTAAAATGTTCATTTTTGGTTGAAAACTTATATTTCAAGAAGTACGTGGTCAATGAGTCTGAAACTTTGGTGAGTATTATTCTGCAGATTTTCTTCAAAACATTTTGACAAAATTGGCCATAGCAACCATGACCACGCCCTTAGTAACAACCAAATGGCAGTATATTTTGGTTAAATAAGAACATCTTCTGATAAGCAAGTGAGTAAACAATTTAAAAATGTATGGAAATACCCTAGCAACCATAACCACACCCATAGTAACAGCCAAACGGTCGTGTATTTCACAAAGATAACAACAGGGATTAATAGACAATTGAATAAAACATTCTAACATGTATGTAAATTTGCCTAGCAACATGACCATGCCCATAGCAATAGCTTAATGATGGTTTATATTGCAAAGATGAAATGTGGGAAGGGAAGGCAAGTTAATACAGATTCAAGAAATGTATGCAACAGCCAAGTGATCACACATATTGCAAAGATAACAAACACGAATTGCAAGACAAATGAATAAACATTTAAAAAAATGTATGAAAATTTACCCAGCAACAAGACCATGCTCATAGCAACAGCCAAATGATCACATATATTGCAAAGATAACAACAGGGATTAATAGAGAATTGAATAAATATTCAAAAAATGTATGTAAATTTGCTTAGCAACAAGACCATGCCCATATCAACAGCCAAATGATTGCGTGGTTGGATAGGCAACTGGATTCAGCAAATGAACACCTATTGTTAGCATGGACTTGCATATGGATAAACATTTTTAAAAACTGTACAGTTATGCTACAGCGCCATTGGTGGTATTTTTTACTTTAGAAAGCGGAGTGGGACAGGGGGATCCTTTTCTTAGTTGCAGTAGAAATTTTAGCCCTTTCTTGTAAAAATAATACACAAATTAGAGGTATTGTTGTTAATGAAAAGGAATACCTGCTAGGGCAGTATGCTGATGACATATTTATGTTTTTGGCTTTGATTACACTTGATAGATTTGCAGATGGCTCTACTCTGAATGCAAACTACGATAAAACTAAGCAATTTGGATTGGGTCTTCCAGACATTCCGATAGAAAACTAATGCCACAGAAAAAACTATGGTGGATTGGCGAAAATTTCACAGTTTTGGGAGTAAATTTCAATGTTGATCTGGAGAATATGGAGGACATACATTATAGTCCACAAATCACTAATATCAAAACTTTGATTCAGAATTGGGGAAAAACAACCACTTACACTGTTGGGTACAGTTCGTGTGTGTAAACAATGTAAAGTCAAAAACTGCTGGACCAATAGCCATGATATTTGGTGGGTGTTTTACCTTGGGTGTCCAGTTGGGAAATTGTTCAAATCAAAATGATCTTACCATTGGTGTAATTTGGGGAAAAAAATTTGATTTTTGGTCAAAAAACTTGAACTCAAAAGCTACTGGGCAGATCGGTCTGAATTCTAGCAACCATGACCATGCCCTTAGCAACAAACAAATGGCAGTATATTTTGGTTAAATAACAACATCATCTGGTAGGCAAGTGAGTAAACATTCAAAAAATGTATGGAAATACCCTAGCAACTATGACCATGCCCATAGCAACAGTCAAACGGTGGTGTTTTTCACTAAGATAACAACAGGGATTCTTAGACAAGTGAACCAACTTTCAAAAAATGTATGCAAATATGCATAGCAACAAGACCACACCCATAGCAACAGCCAACTGATCACATATATTGCAAAGATAACAACAGGGATTAATAGATAATTGAATAAACTTTGAAGAAGTGTATGTTAATGTGCCCAGCAACAAGACCACGCCTATAGCAATAGCTAAATGATCGCATATATTGCCAAAGATAACAACAGGGATTAATAGACAATTGAATGAACATTCAAAAAAATGTATGTAAATGTACCTAGCAACAAGACCACACCCAAAGGAACAGCCTATACATACATACATACATACATACATACATACATACATACATACATACACACATACATACACACACACATACATACATACATACATACATACATACATACATACATACATACATACATACATACATACATACATATACAGACTGACAGACATTTACACAACAATACACAGACAGGCAAACAGACAGCAAGACAGACAGAAGCATAACAATAAGAGAAGTTAAAAATGGTTATGCAGTTATTGTAAAGCCAATCTGTGTCCTTACAATATGTCAAACTAATCTTCATTTTCTGTTTCATTTCACAGTACCTACAGCTCCAGTTCTGGTATTGAAAAATATAAATTCAACAGCTATCTTGGTAAAGTGGTCAATGACACAGGAAGCTCCTGTTGTCCCTGTGCAAGGATTTAACCTGTATTATGGTATCTCTGGTTCTGCCCCATTACTTGGACCATATGATGTTGGCAGTGATCGTTCTGACTACATAATTGGTGATTTAAGTAAGTATTCACAGTCAGTTGTAATATTGTATGACAGAACCTCTTGATGTAAGAGTGCAAATGTTGTATACACAGGGTATTTATCTCCCAATGTGCACTGCCAAGAGGGGCTTATAAATTGGGCTTCCACCTGTGCATCTGTTTGGCCGTGTGTTTGTGTGTGTGTGAGTGTGTGTGCGTGCATGAGAGTGTGCATGTGTGAGTGTGTGTGTGTGTGTGTGTGTGTGTGTGTGTGTGTGTGTGTGTGTGTAAACAACTTAAAGTCAAAAACTGCCAGACTGATTGGCTTGACATTTGGTGAGGAATTACTTATGGTGTTGTAATGAAAGATTGTTCAAATGGAAATGATCGCTTCATAGGTGTGCGTTTTGGGTCGAAAAATGTGGTTTTTGGTCAAAAGACTTAAACTCCAAAACGACTGGGCAGATTGGTCTGAAATTTGGTGCGAACGTTCTTTAATGGATGTAAAGTAAGATTTGTTCATGCCATGATAATGCCATAAGAAATATGCAAATTAGGTCTAAAATGTCTATAATTCCAAAAGTACTTTGTTGATTTGGCTGAAATTTCACAGGGATGTTTCTGGTGATGCATGGATCAGGTGATATTGAAGGGCCACTGCAATTCTATTTTTCACATTTCATCAAATCAATAAAAAATAGCCACTTAACACATTTCTATAGCGTTGAGGAGAAAAAAGTGACCACGAATAGTGAAAATCTCGTTAGAAATTATGCTGCTTCCACATTCATGACACCCTCTGCTGGGCGAGTATTCATATTTGCATATGAAAGCATTCCTGTTATGTCGTCATAGTAGGAACACATAACCTTGAACTTCACCTTCCTAACATGCATTGCTATAGAGGCTCAGTCACAACAACAAGTTCTAGAAATGTATCTTTCGAATGGGACGAATGGGATGGCGAATGTTCGTCAGATTTTTTAGCACAACTGAACTGAGGTTCAGTAGTGCTATAGGGATCGCCCGGCATCTGTCTGTCTGTCTGTGTGTGTGTGTGTGTGTGTGTGTGTGTGTGTGTGTGTGTGTGTGTGTGTGTGTGTGTGTGTGTGAACAACTTAAAATCAAAAACCGCTGAACCGATTGCCATGATATTTGGTGGGTCCATTACCTTGGGTGTCTAGTTGGGAAAATGTTCAAATCAAAATGATCGCATCACAGGTGTGTGATTTGGGTCAAAAAAAAATGTGATTTTTGGTCAAAGAACTTAAACTCGGAAACTACTGGGCAGATTGGTGCGAAATTTGGTGGGAACATTCTTAAGGGGGTGTAAAGTAAGATTTGTTCATGACATGATGATTCCATGTAATATGCAAATTAGGGCTAAAAAAATTGTCTTTTTTGTTAAAAATCTATAATTCCAAAACTACTGAGCAGATTGGGCTGAAATTTAATGAGAATGCATCTAGGGATGTATGGATGAAGAAGTATTATGCATACAATGATTCCATGAGTGATATGCAAATTAGGTGTAAAAATGTTCATTTTTGGTCAAAAACATCTCTCAAAAAGTACTTGGTCAATGAGTCTGAAACTAGGTGAAATGTTTCTGAAAGTGTTATTCTGCAGATTTTCTTCAAATATTTTGACACAATTGGTCCTAGCAACCATAACGACGCCCTTAGCAACAACCAAATGGCAGTATATTTTGGTCAAAGAACAACATCATCTGGTAGGCAAGTGTGTAAACATTAAAAACATGCATGCAAATACCCTGGCAACCATGATCACGCCCATAGCAACAGCCAAACAGTCATGTATTTCACATAGATAATGGATTCTTAGACAATTAAATAAACATTCCAAAAATGTATGTAAGTTTGCCTAGCAACAACACCACATCCATAGCAACAGCCAAATAATCATGTGTATTGCAAAGATAACAACAGGAATAGAAAAACAAATGAATAAACATTCAAAAAATGTATATATTGCAAAGATAACTACAGGGATTAATAGACAATTGAGTAAACATTCAAAAAATGTATGTAAATGTGCCTAGCAACAAGACCACGTGGCCACACCCATAGCAACAGCCAAATGATCACATTTATTGCGAAGATAACAAGAGGATTAATAGACAAATGATAAACATTTATAGATAGTTTATTTCAAATGCTAAGGCCTCGGCCCATCGCACGAAACATTTTACATAACAGTAGAGAAGAAAAAGAACAAAGAACTGAATATCATTCTACTAATAATTAACGGAAAAATAGTTAAAGGTAAAAATATGACAGGGGAGAGCATATACATCTATGTTTGCTGAACAAAACTAGTACTAGTGTTGAAAGCTTTATGAACAAAAACTGATAGTTTGTATTGGACTACTTCATTCTTGCATGCCAGTAAGGAAAAACATTTTTCAGCATAGTCGATTATGTAATACTTAGCTCATCTTTATTTAATTATATTCATGAGTTCACAGTTGGTACACTGGATGTTTCAGATCACTTTCCTATCCAGTGCTCTTTTTCCTTCCCAAGTGATGATGTAGTAAAAAATACCGATAATGTAAACGAACATTTAATACAACTAGAAACTTGGAAGAAATTTCGTTGGAAGCCTAGTTTAGTGGAGAATTTTAAACAAAGATTACAGGATGATTTGTTCACCCAGTTGCATCACATGTTTTATCAGGCTATAGAATGCTTTGACTTAGACAAAGCACTGAATACTTTAACTGAGATTTACTCAAGGGCTGGAGTTGGCATGATGATATCTAGTGGAAATGAACAACTTAAGGGTTGTAGTGATAACAATAAACCGTGGTGGGATAGAGATTGTTTATTTGCAAGAGAGAAGAAGTTTGAACTATTAAATAACTACCGTAGATCAAATGCTCAAAGTGATCTAATACAATACATTGAAGCACGAAAGGGTTATAAAATAATTTGTAGAACCAAAAATAAACATTTATAAATGTATGCAAATATGCCTAGCAACAAGACCACAGCCATAGCAACAGGCAAATGATCACGTATATTGCGAAGATAACAAGAGGATTAATAGCCAAATGAATAAACATTTATAATTGTATGCAAATATGCAAAGTAACACCCCTATGTTGCTGTTTAGCAACAGCTAAACTGGTGCATTTCACAAAGATAACTGGGATTCGCGGACAAGTGAACAAACATTCAAAACATATGCAAATATGCCTAGCAACAAGACCATGCCCATGGCAACAGCCAAATGATCACGTATATTTATAAAGATAACAATAGGGAATAATAGACAAATGATAAACATTCAAAAATGTATGCAAATATGTCTATCAACGTGTCCACAACCATAGTAACAGCCAAATGATCATGTATTTTTCAAAGAGAACATCAGGGATCCATAGACAAGTGAATGAACATGTTGGTGAAAAGAACTGTAAACTCTGTATACACAGAGATTCGTTTATCACTAATACATGTACATCCATGTTCTTGAATGATGCCAGTGAACCATCTCAGAGCATATGATACAGTGAACGGTAAATTCACGCACAGTACCTAGAGGGACTTCATGTAATGTGTTCGATCGAGTAATGAAGCTCAAAATGAAAAAGTTTCAGTTATTGAACATGAAATGGTAACAACATGGTATGAATTAATGTAGGTGAAGTATTCTGCATAGATTGTCCACCAATTTGATCATCGCTTCACCCATGGCGACAAGACAGTTGTGTGGTCAGCTATAATTTATAAAAGTACACAAGTCTGACGATCATTGGGAAAAATATCTAAGGTCAGAAATGAAAAATGAATAGATACTAAAAAAAAGTAAAGTGTAAAATAAGAAATGAATCCATAATTATTTGGAAAACATTTGATGATTATGTGGTAAAACAATACTGGCCATGTTACCACGAGCGAAAGCCTTGAAGGTGAATTTAACCCTTGACCTAGTTTCATAAGGATGTCGAAGGAAGCATAAGGTCAATGTGATGTCTCATGATGCATAATGCAACAACGCAATGTTTATGTGAGAGTAAAACTACTGTTGTCTAAACTTCAGTGGAAAAGAAATTCTGTCAATCAGACACAAATTGCAAATTCTTACAACATTTGAGAAAACTGAACAGAGGAAGCAAATGGGACGCTGAGAGAGGAGGAGGCACACCATATAGTGGGTTGTGCAAACTCGGCAAAGATCGTGATAACATACTAATAGAAAACTTTATGCTGTTGTTTCCAAATGTTCTTGGACTGCAATCTTTCTTAACAACTATAAGAAATTGTCAGAAACTTGATGATTTTATGACTGAATATGTTATGGTCAAGAATTTCCATACTTTCGGTTAAATTTTCTGATGGGAAGTAACACATTTTGGAAATATTTAGGGCGACATTTGACATTGATGACGGTACAGTGATGTAATTCCTAAACAAATCTAACATGTTGGCAACTATTATTCCGGTAATGATCCTCAAATCTCAAGGACAGCTGTCTGTGTTGTAAATATAGATCTGAGGCCAAGTTGACCCGTGAATGGATACATCATTTGACAAATATACATATTAATTATGGTGCTTTGTAGAAATGTACTTTTTACCTCCCGTAAGGGTACGGAAGGTATTAAAAGGGGACTGTCTGTTTGTGTGTCTGTCTGTCTGTATGTATGTATGTATGTCCGTCTGTGTGTGTGTGTGTGTGTGTGTGTGTGTGTGTGTGTGTGTGTCATCATTTTCTTAAAAACGTCTGGTTCAATTATAATGAAATTTGGTACAAATAATGTTTGGGGTAATGGCTAGACCTGATTAGTTTTTGAGCGAGATCTGTTCATGTTAATTAGGGAAATTTGCATATCAATGAAATCAACTAATTAAGCTATGTCTTAACACTGCACACTTCAATTTCAATATAATTTAGTATATTTGTTAAACATAACATACATTTGTCCTGTAAAATTTGTTGATATACCTTACAGTGTTAATGAATGATTTGCATAATTAATTATTTTTGGTAATTAGGCTATATCTTAAGAACACATTCTTCAATTTCAATACAGTTTAGTACATGTATTAACCATAAGAAAACACATATGTCCTATAAAGTTTGTTGATGTACCTTACAGTGTTAATGAATAATTTGCATAATTAATGATTTTAGGCTATAACTTAAGAATACATACTTCAATTTCAATATAATTCAGTACATACGTTGACCATAACAATAGCATATGTCCTGTAAAGCTTGTTGATGTACCTTTCAGTGTTAATGAATAATTTACATACTTAATGAGTTTCGGTAATTAGGCTATATCTTAAGACTGCATACTTCAATTTCAATACAATTCAGTACATACACTAACCATAACAAATTGTGTATGTCCTATAAAGTTTGTTGATATACTTTACAGTGTTAATGAATAATTTACATAATTAATGATTTTCGGTAATTACGCTATATCTTAAGAATGCATACTTGAATTTCAATACAGTTTAGTACATGTATTAACCATAAGAAAACACATATGTCCTATAAAGTTTGTTGATGTACCTTACAGAGTTAATGAATAATTTGCATAATTAATGATTTTCGGTAATTACGCTATATCTTAAGACTGCATACTTCAATTTCAATACAATTTAGTACATATGTTAAACATAACCTATAAAAGTTGTTGATTTCGCTTAAAGATTTAGTGAATAATTTGCATAATAATTTTTTTTCCGGTAATTAGGCTATATCTTCAGACTGCATACTTCAATTTCAACATAATTTACTACCTACATTAATCATAACAAAGTCCATATGCCCCATAAAGTTTGTTGATGTACCTTGCAGTGTTAATAACTAATTTGCATGATTAATGATTTTTGGTAATTAGGATATATCATAAGAATGTATACTTGAATTTCAGTATAATTTAGTACATACGTTAACCATAACAAAGTGGATATGTCCTATAATATAAAATTTGTTGATATAACTTAGTTTTAATGAAAACTTTGCATTAATGATTTTAGATAACTAGGCTGTATCTTAAAAATGCAAGCTTCAAATTTTGTATAATGTGGTACATATATATCAACCACAATAATACGCACCTATGCTATGAAGTTTGATGCTACAACTTTTACCTTTAATGAGTATTTTGAATAATGAATGATATTCAGTAATTAAGCAGTATCATGCACTCTTCAAATTCTGTATAATTTGGTACATACATTAACCTAAGAAAACACGCTTGTCCATAAAAAAGCCTGTTACCATAGTTTTTTAGCACAACTGAACAGAGGTTCAGTAGTGTTATAGGCATCGCCCGGCTTCTGTCTGTCTGTCTGTCTGTCTGTCTGTCTTTCCGTCTGTGTGTGTGTGTAAACAGCTTAAAAGTCAAAAACCGCTGAACCAATTGCCATGATATTTGGTGGGTCCATTACCTAGGGTGTCTAGTTGGGAAATTGTTCAAATGAAAATGATCGCATCAGAAATGTGCATTTTTAGCTCCGCTGTCAGCGAAAGCTGAAAGCGTAGCTTTAGGTATAGGTGGGTATTGAGGTATAGAGAGTAGAGTGAATCATAGGTGTCCATCAAACTTTTATATTTTCACTATCTACTCCGAAAGTGACAGTCGGAATTCTTCGATATTTGGTGTGCATGTTCCCTGGGGGGAGGCTATTCAGATTTGTTCATGCCAAGTTGATCTGTGCCATTTTCAATTTTTTATGATTTTTTTTCCAAAAATGACATTTTCATCAAATTTGATATCTGGTGTGTTGATGCACAGGGGGTAGCTTACTTAGATTTGTTAATTTCAAGTCAGCACGTCTTCTCTTCTATTTTTTATGATTTTTTGTTTGAAATTTGAAAAAAAAATGAATATGTTAATGAGCATAATGACCGACGCCATATTGGAAATCAGTCCGCGAGACTTTAGGTAAAGTGCAACTTTTCAAAAGACACTATTGACATCAAACAAGCAATGTAATATGTGCTATAGTCTTAATTCTACGCATTGTGCGCCCAAATGACAAATATTTGTTCGAAAAAGGTTTGTTTGTAAACTTCAAATCCAATTCTCCTCCCCTCCTACAGAATGGTTCATTCCAGTATATGCACCTCATTATCATTGTGAGAAGTCTTCCATGCCTGAACTGAAGTGTATCGAACGATTTTTGACAGAGTCAGTCGTCCAAAAAACGATAATACTCTTTCTAAAATTACCACATTTTGAAAGGGAAAGTACTTTGTGGTTCATTTATGGAGTTTTGTTTTTGTACGATCAATATTGGTGGCAAAATTACAGCGTCAAAATTACCGATGTGGTAGTTCCGTACGGCGACAATCCCAAGTACCTGGATGCAGAAGGGACTAACCCAGAAGCAGTCGTGTCAGCCATACGTTACAGTGCAGTGGTAACATCGTCCGAGAAATCGCTGCGTTCAGTGTCATTATTCACAGAATTGTTGTTTTCGAGTGAAAACCCGTCTTGAATTGTATAACTCTAACATGTCAAGTTATATTTTGAAAGTTGTATCGCTAGTTTGAGACGATTTTCTCACGTACTATCGGGGCTTACTTGGACTTGGACCTTACTCCAGTTCATCGGGAAGTTTAGCCAGCCCGATAATTCTTTCTGGTTTAGTTTACAACACTTTTGATCGTGCAGATTTTGTTGTTGTGATAAAAAGAAATTAAAAAAAAGATCACTTCATCACTTAATCGAACATGAACGAGTGTTACCACTGTAACCAGGGGGGTCTATGCTGTAACGTATGGCAAGGGTTCGACATACACGTACACGCTGGTCCGCTATCCCGCGAGTCAAGTAACTTTCTGTAAGGACCAATAAAGGTTACTAAAATGTCCATTGCAGGAAGTCCGACGGGATAGTGACTTTTCGATAGGTATATTAGGGAGCTCAGAATTCAAACCACCGGCTATATGATAAATTCACGGTCATAGTAAAATTCATTTGATTTTTAATTTGCTATTTTGACCAACTCTGGTTGTCTATTCGCGATAAAATTACGATTAGTTTGGAAACGGGGTAGATTTTCTATGATTCCGTGTCATAAAAGCATGTGTTGTGTAGTTTTCGAAAAGCACACCCGGTGGGAAAGTCGCCCAACAGGCGATCTCGCGCCATTGCTGTACTACGTGGCACTTTATTCTGGCGGGGTGTCTCTTGAAAACGGGAATAGCGAAGGATGAGCCAATCAAGTGAGACCTTTCAAATGTAGCTAATATTATAGCCAATAATATTAGTTGTACGATGATATGTGTATAATAAGGGTAAGGCTGGCCTCTACACTGTAACAAGTAGTAAAGTTGAAATCTTTGTCGCATGAATTCGTATTTATGTACGGATGCGGTCTTTCTGAACAGTAATTTTTAGATCAGTTAGTATTTAAACTACGTTTCTGAGTTAATTATTCGGTAGGTAATTGACGAGCTCCCTTTGTAAAAACACTGTACAAATTGGATGTCAGCGTTCGCCCCGGCCACGTTCAACGGAACTAAGTGAAGCTCAATCATAACAATGGTGGCTGTCAAAATCAAAGACGCAATTTGACCGTGTTGTTATTTCAGTGAGTTTATTCAGCAAGAAAACAACGTGTTCTATGTTTTTGTACTTCCTACATGATGTGATGATCGTTTTTTTTACCGGTACAACTTACAGCCTACAATGAAACTGCTAACTTAGTAACACTGACAGACACGATTCTGTGTTCCGTGTTCATGTTTTGGGGCACATTTCTAAATACGCGAAACCAGTTATTGAATGTGTAGTGGATATTGATATTCAGCAGGGGTTTCATTATATGCCGGACGCCGGAGAAAATACCCGCCTACTCTTGTCATTTCTCCGGCTACATTTTTCGAGATGATGACAGAAATGACGTGAAATTTAGTCAAAGACATCCTTGTAATGGTCATAATGATTTTCAGACTACAAAACTGCTATGAACTCTTCGTAAGAAATACATCGTGTGACAAAAGATTGTGACCTTTGACTTAGTTTGATACGCTGTCCAAGATCATGCAATGACAATGGCTTGGTAAAATAAACAAAATACATGTAGCTTATATGTGATCAAACGCCATAACATCTACTCAAACGCAACACTCTATTGTTTCATGACTGTTTCATTGTCTTTTCCATGTCACACAGTTGCGATCAAAATGATACAAAACTTAGGAAAATATACGGAATAAAATCATTCTCCCACCACTAATCGCGGATGTAATAGTATTTTACAACTAGTCATTCAATACTATGATACCTCAATTTAGTGGAAGGATGAAAATTTACGTCGTTTATCGAAGCCCTTAGCGGAGGAGACAAATCCTAGACATAATCAAATGACTTCCTGTGTTTATAGATAGTAACAGATAAGATTTGGGGGATGTGCCTTGGCGCATACCATTTCTCTCTAGGGTTGGGTCATAGCCTGTTATTTTTTAATTTAAGGGAAACTGAAATGGATGGTGACCTTGTGTATTTTTTATCGTATGACGTTGTATCTTTTACCAAGTAAATAATAATAAATAGCATAAATGCTCAGATTTGAGAGCATTTGTGTTATAAGTTGGCAACCAACCCACACACCCAAAATGGAATGAGCCACTAATCATTATGTGTAAACCAGGGGGGGCACGATACCTACCACGTGATATGGTTTGACCCCTAGAACAATAGAGCGTGACCCCGCTGCACTATAACTTAGTACAAGCGAGTATTTCCCGTTTTTCAATGAATTTTGAGTGTATATGTAAATAATTTCTCAAGATAAATTCCACATTTGTTGTAAAGCTATAAAGCATCATCCCAAACTGCTTAAATAATATCAAAAACGTCCAGTTGTGAAATTATTTATGTTCGAATGCAGGAGACAGGTCAAACTACTTAGTCAGAGCTTTCGACGAGCGCTATTTTCCGATGTTTTTTTCACAGAAGAACACCATGTATTCAATGAAAAAAATCAACATTTATACATTTTGATTCATGATAATTACGTTATATCTTGCCACCACTAAATGCTCCACGAATAATGACTATACGGCAGCGTCAAAGACTAGTCGAAACTGTCTTAATTTCAAGATGGCGACGCACGCCTCGTCATATTCCTATAAGGGGTGGACCATTTTATATCCTGGGGGGGGGGGGGGGAAGATGCCAAGTGGATTTGCTTGAAAAAAAATCCGGATATGAGTGGGTGATGGAAAAAAAAAGATGGACCACTGCTTCTAGAAAAAAAATATCTTGATAGGGAAATGATGCACAGGTTCGAGTATACTGTTCAACCTGCTCGTACCTCTCCAACCAGGACACATGTCAAATCATGACAAACAGTTTCAAACACATGTCAGGGACCAGTCAGTTTCGTTAGCCTGTGGTACATATATATATTTGTTCTTGTCTCTGTTTCTTTCATAAATGGTTTAAATATTACTTCATGTAAGGGTTCAAACATAACTGTACATACAATTATACATATAATACATGTATTACCTAGCTACCACACTAGTTATATGTAATTTTTTGGCTGTTTCACAATCAGTGCTTCACTTATCTTGCACTTTGGGGCAAAAGTGAACTTGACTGTTTTGTAACGGTAATCTTCATACTATTACTATTGGATAGTTTATAAAAGAACTTAATTATTGTCTGAAAGTGTCTGTGAATGGCCTAAACATTGCCTTTAGAAGTAAAAATCCTCCAGGGCCCTAGAACCCCCCCCCCATTCACACACACTCACACAAGAGGTACACATATTCCAGTCTCAAAGCTCTTCCTCTACAGCTTACTGTCAGATGCTATGAAACTTTATTCATGGGGTCAGTGACTTTTTGTTGGCCCAATGGAAAATAACACTGACACCCCCCATCAGAAACTGACCGGTCTATCTAACTGTCTGAGCTCACCAATCAAGTTTCCGATTTGTATTTTCAGTGTGTCATCATACCATGGCATAAAAACTGTCAATGATGTTTATTTAATTGAAAATCAAATATGTATCAAATATGTAGTTTTCTAAATAAAATCTGTGTGTGATAGAACAGCATCTTTTTACTCTCTGTATTACCCTGTGTGAAAACCAAACAGAAAATTGTGGCAACAAATGTAGGCGTTCAACGTTGACGTAAAAAAAAATCCGGATATCTCAAAGAAGCAAAGAAAAAAAAAGTTGCCAGCATAGGCGAAGGAGAAAAAAAATAATTCTCAGGCAAGCAGGTGGGAAAAAAAATAATGACTCTCCACCAATCTCCCAAGCCCCCCCCCCCCCCCCCCCCCAGGATATGGAATGTTCTACCCCTAATGTAACGTTGTACTAGTAATAGTACCATACACTTTCGAACAAACCACTTTGCCAGAAATGCTGTTATAAATACAAAAAAACACCGTAAATCTCACATTTTTATTTTATTTTATATAATACATTTTTTCGTGTCATTGTCGTATAACTAGGGCCACCCTGGATACATTATGCAGCGATCACATATAAAATTTCTTACGGGAGTACTCCTCACACTCTCTGCAAGAAATTCGTCGAAGGCACAACCAGTTTCATTTCACTGGGAACAGCACGTATCTGAAACAATACACATGTAAAAATGTTAAACAACTACATAGCTTACTTGTCGACACGAGTGAAACTTCATTTTTCAGTAAGTACGGCAAGACAGAGAACGCAGAAAGAACGTAAACTTATGGGCGTTAGACCGGGTGCGGTACGTTATGCCAGGCGTAGTGCACTGATCACCTGACCTGGAGCTTGCACATAGCGTACTAGACGTAGACGTCGCTTGCTGGACGTTGAATGTCACAACTATCACAGTCATTAATTATCAATGGACATGTAGGTATCCAACAAATGCTGCCTTGAAGTTGATTCTAGAAAATGGAATATCCATGTGCTTTTTTCATTTTGGTAAATACGCGACCGCGACCTACCGAACTACAAATACAATGAACTGCAGGCCGGCATGTACACGTACGGTACGGTATACACGGTCACGTCGCTGAATACTTTTCGATCTGATTTGGTACCAGTACACATAATAAATTACGATGGCAAAAATAAAGGAAAGACGAATTTAAAACGTATGAAACGTGAAAATGTACGTACCTTGTCAATCTGTTGTCAACAGCGAATTTGTATCCAGCAGTACACAGTGCTAGGCGTAGGCAGGAAGTGCACTCGACAGTGTATCAATACTGAATGAGCTTCATTGCGCTGACGCGATAGCGTGTCACGTGACTGGCATCGTTCCCCCCCCTGGTGTAAACTCTACACTTCATACCATTATTGATTCAGTGAAATAAACTACAACATGGAAAGTACGTAATTTTGCTGTGTGACTAGCGATTTAGTTAGTGTTTTGAAGTTTCTTTTTGTCAATCTCTCAGTCGTCTTGAATATATGTTTGAAGCCAGTAACTGTTTGGTGTGTGTGTGTGTGTGGGGGGGAGGGGGGTGTTTGTACATGTATACATGTGTGTGTGACTGAATGAATGAATGTAAAATATGTGTATATTTATTATGTAAGTGTTTATGCCAAAATTTGTGTCAGTTTGAGGTTTCCAAGTGGACATTGCAAAATAAGAGCTTGGTACACACAATAATCATTTATATGATATTTACTTACTATGATACTAGTATGATATTACATGTAGTATTTTAGGACAGGTCAAATGTTTGCATAATATGAATGTCACTAATTTCATGAAAAAAAATCAGTTATCAGAACATTTATTACTTATTATGTTTTGTTTATGCATAAATTATTAAATGCTGTAAAAAAGAATGACTACCAAATCTTCCCTGTTGACTACCAGTTTTAAAAAGTGCATGGTAGTCAAAGTGACTACCAACTAAAAAAGTTAATTTTGAACCAGAGGTCTTTGTTTGATACAGGCTTCATTAAACTATCAAATAGCCAATATAAAGGTAATGTGTTCATGTTTATCATAATTATTACCGTAGCTATGAGTTGTAATGTATACATGTACTCGAAAATCAACCAATTTGACCACGAACTGAGTGAAGGCATAAGTTGAAACAATTACTAAAAACTTAGTGGGCTCGCTAAGTTCATGGCATTACACCGTCAGTTTTACAAATTTTCAAAACCTATCAATAAATCACATAACACAAATTTTCTTCAGAGGAAACCTGACATGTGTCATTTTTTCTAAATTAAATATTCAACCAGTAAATGACAATGTATAATTAAATGGTGTCCGTACTTCTGAAAGATGCTCTAAATGGCCTCTGAAAGGTTTCTGTTTTTCAAAATTCTTTCACCATGGGAGGGGGGACACCTCCCTCCCAAACCCACCCCCCGCGCCTGCATAGCAGGCGAGGTGCACGCTATGCGTGCACTTATCCGCCTACTATTATCATTTCTCACCCTACTTTGAAACTTAATGAAACCCCTGTTCAGTTTGAAAAATTAAAATCCTGAACTTTATTTTGCGAACGGTTTTGTCATTTCTTAGTAATTATAGGGCCGACTGTATCACGTTTAACGTTTATGTCAACCCGGAAGTACATAGACACGAAAATAGACGAGGTGACTTGTACATGTAATTAGTAACAAAATTTTGCTGTAACTGCTGGTAACCTTCAAATTTATTTATTTTTATGTTGTAAATACATTCTAATATGCACTAAGGAGAACACTATAAAGATTTGCTCCATGGGAAGGTAATTTTTTGTCTTTTAAAAATGCAATAGTTAGATCAATGTGTACCAGAAATGTTATGTAGTATTTAAGCTAGAAATAAGACCACATAACATCTTATTACTCCCCCCCCCCCTCCAATTAAGACAAACTACTCACAGAAAGCAACAAAAAAAGAGAAGAAGTTCCAAAACATAAAAAAGAGAATAAAATTACAGTAAGGAGTTGATGATGCACAAACAACTACAAAGAAATAGACAGTTCAATTACAACACACGGTTTGAAATAAATATGATGGGGTTTGGAAAAGTGAATTAGAAGTAGAGCAAAAACTAAGAGAGATGAAGAGCCTAAGTGAACAAGCGAGAGCACTTAAAGATAGGACCACCAATTTTTTTGCAGGACTACTACGTTATCAATTTTACTAGTCCTGTGGGATAGTGACTTTTTTACTCCAGTGTCAAACCCTGTTGGCTGAGAATGACTCTCTTTCGGGTACTTGGGGATTGTCGCCGTACGGAAACTAAGATGGCGATTAATACATTTCTTCCCTATATATATATCTACTACAACTAGTACAAGTTGAATGTTGTTGACTTGGTAAATTTGTTAGAAATTTTTTTTTTTTTGTTGTGTGCATTTCCCAGTCATTTTTTTTCTGAGATTTTGTGCAATTTTTCATAACAGTAAATTTTTGTTATAAAATGGTGACTATGGTATAAAAGTACAATACATTACCAACTTCTGTGTAAAATGTGTTTTATAGTGAGACATCATATGAAACCACTAACCACTTTATTGCATCGCTAAAACAAAACTGCATAGTAAAGAGCTGAAGAACTGAACCACTTCTACATGTCACCAAAATTAAAAATAAAATTAAAAAAAAAACAGCGGAGCTATCCTGACCGATAGGTCGCTTGTACACTTGGAAATGTGATTTGTTGTACTACAAAATGCTTTGACTTCAGCCTGGAAATGAAAAATTCATGTTTTATTGATGCAATGAAATCTTTAAATCTTTTATGGGCTACTTCACACATCAGTGTGAATGGCGTAAAGATTAACATCTGTTTAAGGTTGCTTGGCAACCTAGGCCTGTTTTTAGCACAGCTGAATTAAATACAAGTTCATATAAATGCACAGTCTTTAGTTAGGCATTCAAAAAAACAGTTTGTACAAAGAATAAGAAGTCACACATTTTATGGGGAAAGAAAAATAGTCATATCAACACCTCCATGATCATACTGTGTTTTGCAGGTTAAAATTCCTGCATGTACCGATTGCCAAGATATTTGATGCGTGTATTACCTTGGGTGTCTAGTTGGCAAATTGTTCAAATGAAAATGATCTTACTACCGGTGTGTGATTTGGGTCGACAAATGTAATTTTTGGTCAAAGAACTTACTCAAAAACTATTGGGCAGATCGGTCTGAAATTTAGTGGGAACATTCTTAGGGGTGTCTAAGCATTGAAAAGATGTTTGCAAATGTGCCTAGCAACATGACCACGTCCATAGCAACAACCAAACGGTGAAGAATTTCACAAAGATAACCACTGGGATTAAAAGACAATTGAATAAGCATTCAATAAATGTATGTACATTTGCCTGGCAACAAGACCACGCCCATAGCAACAGCCAAATGGTGTGGTATTTCACAAAGATAACCACTGGGATTAAAAGACAATTGAATAAGCATTCAAAAATGTATGTAAATTTGCCTAGCAACAAGGCCACGCCCATAACAACAGCCAAGTCATCTCATATATTACAAAGATAACAAGAATTGATAGACAAATGAATAAGCATTCAAAAAATGTATGCAAATATGCCTAGCAACAAGACCACGCCCATAGCAACAGCCTAATGGTCAGATATATTGCAAAGATAACAACAGGGATAAATAGATAATTGAATGAACATTCCAAAAATGTATGTAAACTTGCCTAGCAACAAGACCACACCCATAGCAACAGCCAATCAGTGATGTATTTCACAAAGATAACCATGGGGATGGATAGACAATTGAATAAACATTCATAAAATGTATGTTATTTGCCTAGCAACAAGACCACGGCCATAGCAACAACTGAATAATCACATACATTGCAAAGATAACAATAGGAATTGATAGACAAATGAATAACCATTCAAAAAAATGTATGCAAATATGGCTAGCAACATGACTACGCCCATAGCAACAGCCAAATGATTACATATTTTGCAAAGATAACAGACTCATTCAAAAAATGTATGCAAATGTGCCTAGCAACAAGACCATGCCCATAGCAACAGCCAAGTGATCACATATATTGCAAAGATAACATTAACAGGGATAAATAGACAAATGAATGTATGGATAATCATTCAGCAAATAAACGCCTATACCTAGTATGGATCAGCATAACGGAAAACATTTTAAAAAACTGTACAGTTGTGCTACAGTGCCATTGGCGCTATTTTTTAGTTTAATGAGTTATTTGCATAATTAGTGGTTCCCTTACGGGAGGCATTCAGTTTAAATCTGGTTTAAAAATGTGTGTAAAAGACATCACAAATCTTTTAAATAAAATGATCGAAAACATGGAAGTGACACTATATGTCTGTCCCATTCAGAATGCCTTTAATGCTGGAATATGTGGAAACAGAACAACATAATACAGCCATAAATAAAGAATTGATGCAAAGAGTGTCGTTCTTCCAGAAAGAAATCAATGAGAGGAATATGGTGAGGTACACACAAAATGATCTCACAAAAACTTTCCAGGATATTTAACTGTTTGCTTTATTGGAAATTATAATCATAATAGTCACACTCTATCTATGAAACCTGTCAGACAACAAAGTTATGCAAATACATCCCATTTATATCAAACATAGTTTATACTATTAAATTTATTATAAGACATAAGTCCATAGTCACAATGTTTCACAATAGTTTTCCAAATTTACATCTTCAAGTTGCTATTTTAGTGATCTAAGACTAACAATTTGCAAGTCAAATGTTATACTAAAAGCCATAAAAAGCACTTTGAAACAAATTCAAAAAAGCTCTAAACCTTCAGAGGAGGGATGTGTCTTGGGATGAGCAGATACACCGATAAGTTTGTTCAAAACAAGTTGATTGGGTTATTAATATGCAAATTCGGGGTAAAAATAGAATTTCTGTGAAATGGTGACTATATTATAAAAGTACAATATTTTACCAACTTTCTGTGTGAAATTTGTTCGATAGTGTGTGTGAGTCATCATATGAAACCACTAACCACTTTATTACTATGCTAAAACAAAACTTCATAGTGGAAGAGCTGAACAACAGAATCCCTTCTACATGTTATAAAAAAGAAAAAAGAAAAAAAAAAGCGAAGCTATTCCGACCAATAGGTCGCTTGTGTATGCAATGTAACAAATAGGCTTTGATTTCTACTTGTGTACTGCACACTCTATGACACATCTTATGTGCATGCTCAATGTGAGTAGTAATTAAAATTGGTGATTAATGGTTGTCAAGAGAGATATTGTTTGTGTGGTTCAGAGTATTTATCATAGATACTTTCAATACAATGTGAACATATTTAAGTAGCATTTATAAAAGAGAAGGTGAAATTATATATTACAAATACATATTGTAAATAAAAACAGATGACAGATCTTTGGATCCAAATGTGAATAAAAAAAAAATATTCAGGCTTTATCTGAGCTGGCCTGTGCCTTTGTTTTGTACCGACTGATACAAGGACTCCTATAATAGTACTTTGATTGTATTGCCCTGCACACGGCCCTTGACAATGTATGCAACAACCAGTATTGGTGCTTGTATGTCTATGCTACAGAAACAGATGTGTGTTCAATATGAATATTAATGCATGCATTTTAACTATGCTGTAAGCAGTAAGGATTTAGAAGTGGAAGGTAATGAGTCATTGTATACCATTAGGTAATATGTGAGTACAGAAGTGTAAAGTGTACAGACTTCCACAATATCAAACAAAGAAATTGTGTGGAAAGTTAAATCTGATTTGTTGGTTCGTTGATTTAAAAGTATAGTGAAAGTTAATTCTGGCTAATTTCAGTGTCATATGTATAAATTATTAATTGATAGTTTAGTTTATTTTGTAAAGAAATGTAGAAAAGAATGGAATGATACAGTGATGCTCACATTGATAGGATGCCTCAAGAGAAGACTTACTATGGTAGGGGTAACTAGAAAATTTACATATATTAATTAATGCAAGTTGTTTGTGGAATTTATACAGCTTGTAACACTGTCACAATAATTGCTAGCAATTTGGTAACAGTAATGGTGTGTTAAAAATATTGTTACTGACATTAACTTTTATGAAAGGGATGATGAACAATTTATCTGGAGTCGTGAAAGTCAGGTTTTTATATATTTTCATTTACTATTCTATATGTTACAGTGTCTTCTTGAACTAGAATATTGATATCTAGATGTTTTTGAAATGGCAATGAATTAGGTCAGTGTCAAAGTGAGACCTTGACCTGTGTGTAGAGAATATCACAACTGAAGCTCTTCCGTATGAAAATAGGTCAGGTGGGAGGTTCTCCTTGTTGCCACCATAAAGTAGTCCGGTTCCTCAGATATTAGTGCATTGACGTCACCACTTAAGTAGCATGGCCTTGAATTCATTAGCAGGCCCTTCATTGCTATTCAGTCTAGGGTTTCCACAGGTTCGCTATGTTTTGCTGTCATACATAACTCATTTGAATATTGTATCCCATTTTAATTGAAGAAATTGGAAGTTCATGATTTTACCCTTCAATCAAAATTACAATAGTAAATAAGGTTGGGTTTAAAAACAGCATCTTTCTTGAAGGATGCCCTCTTGAGGTCACTCATTGAAATGTGTTAGTTTCAGTACTCTTTGATTTGATGTAAAATCTGATTTCTTGAAGGACTCTCTTTACAGATTTTTTTCAGAAGGATTTTTGTGTATTAATCCATGTTTATATATTTATTAACTCCGCTGTCAAAGACAGTCAGCAGAGCTGTATGGGTGTAGGGTGATGTCTGACCTTTGACCTACATCCATCCATCCATCCTTCAACTTTTTGTATTTCAAATCTTCTCCAAAAGTAATGGGTCTGTTGAGCTGAAATTTAGTGTGAAGGTGTCTTGAAATACCCAGATCTGATTTTGTTCAAGAGAATTTGGCCAGTTCATAAATATGCAGATTAGGTCTAAAATAGGACTTTTTGGTATAAATGTTTCAAAAATCTTCTCCAAAACTACTGAGCCAATTGAGTTGAAATTTGTTGTGTGGGTGTCTTGGGATGAACAGATGTAAGTGTGTGCAAGAGAGGTTGATGTCATTCGATACAAATTAGGTCTAAAATAGGACTTTTTGGTATAAATGTTTCAAAAATCTTCTCAAATACTACTGAGCCAATTGAGTTGAAAATTGTTGTGTAGGTGTCTTGGGATGAGCAGATATAAGTTTGTGCAAGACAAATTGATTGGGTTATTAATATGCAAAATTATGGGTAAAATAGAATTGTGGTGACTATATTATAAAAGTACAATATTTTACCAACTTTCTATGTGAAATGTGTTCTATAGTGTGTGTGAGTCATCATATGAAACCACTAACCACTTTATTACTTTGCTAAAACAAAACTTCATAGTGGAAGAGCTGAACAGCAGAACCACTCCTATACATGTTAGAAAAAAAAGAAAAAAAAACAGAAAGAAAGAAAAAAAAATCCAGAATTATACTGACCAATAGGTCACTCGTCTTAAATGTAGCTTTGAGTTGATACCATAGAGAAAAAGATAAGGACATGTAATGGAACAGGAATGAATCTTGCAATCTAGTTAAACCACTATTTATTGCTTTGTGTGGTGCAAAAATGGGGAAATGACTCGTAATTAAACCTCAGGTGGGTCCATCTCTTTGCTCATCCATCCATGCATGGCATGTGCGTGTCTCTGCATGCACATGTTTGTCGATCTTGCATGCATGTGTCTGTCTGTGCATTAGTCTGTTGGTGCGATCTCATGCATCATATGATGGTGTATATTGCAAATGTAAATGGGAATGGGTAGGCAAGTGAATAAACATTCAAAAATGTATGCAAGTATGCCTAGCAACAAGACCACACCCATAGCAACAATAAATAGTGTTGCATCTTGCAAAGATAATAACAGGTACATGGATAGGCAAATGATGAAACATTCAAAATGATTGCAAATACCTAGCAACAACACCACACCAATAGCAATAATCACATGATGCGTATTGCAGAGATAAAAACAGGAATGGGTAGGCAAATCAATAAAACATTCCAAAGAAGTATATTGCAAAGATGAAAATAGGGATGTATAGGCATGTCGATAAACATTTTTAAAATGGGCTATTGTTTGACTAGCAACAAAAACTATGCCCATAGCAACAGCCAAGTGATGGTGTATATTGCAAAGATGACAACAGGGGGGAGTTAGCCAAGTAGATAAACATTCAAAGAAGTGACAAAAATCACCAAGAAACTGAGAAATTTAACTTATATTGCATGGGTAACAACAAGGATATATTGGCATTTGGATGAAAACAGTTGTGCTACGATGCCTTTTTTAGCACAACTGAACAAATGAAGTTCTGTGTGTGTGTGTGTGTGTGTGTGTGTGTGTGTGTGTGTGTGTGTGTGTGTGTGTGTGTGTGTGTGTGTGTTTTGCCAGACCGATTGCCTAGGTATTTGGTGGGGAAATTACTTGTGGTATCTAGTTTGGAAATTGTTCAAAGCAAAATGATCACATTACACTGGTGATTTGGAGTGCCATTTTTTGTGAAAAAAGTTAAACTCAAAAACTACTGGGCAGATCATTCGGAAATTTGTTTGGAACATTCTTTGAGGTGTTTAGATTTAAGAATTGATCATGCCATGATGATCCCATCAGTGAAATGCATATTAGGGCTAGAAATGTGTCTTTTGGTCAAAAATCTATCATTCCAAACCTCCTGAACAGATTTCACAACATGATTGGTAATATGCAAATTAGGTGAATGCATTTTGGTCAAAAATTTATATCTTAAAAACTGTGTGGTGAATGGAGCTGAAACTTGATGAGGATGTTTTTGGAGGTGTTATTCTGCAGTTACTGTTCAAGACATTTTGACACAATGCCCTAGCAACCTAACCACACCCTTAGCAACAGTGAAATGATAATCCGTATTGCAAAGATAACAATAGGAATGAATAGGTAGGGGAATAAAGATTCCAATAGGAATGGGCAGACACATGAATGAAGATTTTTTAAAAATGTATGCAAATATGCCATGCAACAATATAATGCCCATCACAACAGCCAAATGATGATGTACATTGCAAAGATGAAACCTGGATGGGATGGCAAGTGAATAAAGATTCCAAAAATGTAAGCAAATATGCCTAGCAATAAGACCATGTCCATAGCAACAGCCAAATACAGATGTGCTACAATGCCATTGGCGTTTTTTTTAATCGATGTTTTGTGTATGATACAGTATCATTTCACCACAACGATCAGATAGCCGATGCACTGCTGTATGTAGGTACACTGTATGACTGACTATGACATATATGATGGCCTACAGTATGAAATTCAGTTAACTGACTGACTCCTCAGTGATCACTGTACATCATACTGCATGTTTGTAAATGAAATTTGGGAATATTTGATGGAAATGTATAAATTTATCAATTATGATTTATATAGGTTAACAGACTGAAAGAATGACCAAAAATACAAGAAACTCTGCTCAGTGAATGTAAGCAACGGTTTACATGTATACCTTGCTTGACTGAATGGGCTGGGCACAGTATTTGATTTTGACTGCAGAATAATTCAGTTTTCTACTTTCTAGTGCACATTTTTTTTTTAGCACAACTGAACAGATAAGGTTCAGAAGTGCTATAGGTATGGCAAATAGTCTGTCTGTCTGTCTGTCTGTCTGTGTGTGTGTGTGTGTGTGTGTGTGTGTGAACAACTTAAAGTCAAAAACCGCTGGACCGATTGCCATGATATTTGGTGAGTGTATTACCTTGGGTATCTAGTTAGGAAATTATTCAAATCAAAATGATCTTACCACTGGGTCAAAAAATGTTATTTTTGGTCAAAAATCAGCCTGAAATTTGGTGGGAACATTCTTAGGGGTGTTTAGATGAAGAATTGTTCATGACATGATGAACCCGTCAGTGGTATGCGAATTAGGGTTAAAATGTGTCTTTTTAATCTTTAATTCCAAAACTACTGAGCAGATTTAGCTGAAATTTAATGGGGATGCATCTGGGGGTGGATAGATGAACAAATAGTAAGCATCTAATGATCTCATCACTGATATGCAAATTAGGAGTAAAAATGTGAAATTTGGTAAAATAAATACTTGGTCAATGAGACAGAAACTTGGTGAGATGTTTCTAGAAGTGTTATTCTGCAGATTTCCTTCAAAACATTTTGACACAATTGGCCCTAGCAACCATGACCCACGCCCTTAGTAACAACCAATGGCAGTATATTTTGGTTAAATAACATCATCTGGTAGGCAAGTGAGTAAACATTCAAAAAATGTATGCAAATACCCTTAGCAACCCTGACCATGCCCATAGCAACAGCCAAGCGGTCGTGTATTTCACAAAGATAACAACGGGGATTCTTAGACAAGTGAATAAACATGCAGAGTGTATGCAAATATGCCTAGCTACAGGACCACACCCATGGCAAAGATAATAGACAAGTGAATAAACATTCACAAATGTATGTTAATATGCCTAGCAACAAGACCTTGCCCATAGCAACAGCCAAATGATCACATATATTGCAAAGATAATAACAGGGATTAATAGACAAATGAATAAACATTCAAAAAACATATGCAAATATATCTAACAACAAGACCACGTCCATATCAACAGCCAAATGATTGGATAGCATGACAGTCACAAACCATTAGTGGTCCAAGTCCAACAAACCCGCGGGCTTGCCTGGCGAAAACGGGTGTCATAAAAGTTGTTTGCATCTCTAAAGCTGTTTGTAGCGTTACTTATAATAGCCTAATACATTGATAACAACTGATATAAGACGGAGATAAGGTTTGCCTCAATTGCAGTCCATGCAGACGGCCAAATAGAGGTTTTACAGCTGTTTACTTGTGTTATGTAAGAGCCCATCATCACGTGTGTAAATATTGGTACTCTTTGATAACAAGTCCACTTGCTTGGCTAATGGCTTGTCCCAGTAATGGGCAACTGGATAGTCATTCAGCAAATGAACACCTATACCTAGCATGGATTAGCATGTGGGTAAACAGTTTTAAAAACTGTACAGTTGTGCTACAATGTCATTGGCGATATTTTTATTGAATATATTCTTTGTTTTAGTAATCTGTAAATATTGTTGTTGGAAATGTTTTTTTAACTCGAGTTTTTCACAGAACCACTACAAATTTCATTGCACAATACATATAACAATAAAGTATTACTACTATTAGGCCTAAAAAAAAAATAATTGTTTGGTTCCGGTTACCCGACCCCACCTAGCTTTTCACTGCCAACCCTAAACTTTTTTTTACATATTCAAGAAAAACAAATAAAATCGCAAAAATTGTGAAGTTTCATGAGCAATAGTGGATGCGGAAACTGCCATCAACTTAAAAAGACACTCTACAACACCATTGGCGCTATTTTCTTGCACAGCATTTGACTGCGGAATAATTCAGTTTTCTACTTTCAAGGACACATTGTTTTTACAGACTGATGGTTAACATAAAGTGTTTGAATTAAGGATGAGATGCAGGTTCGTTGGTGAATTTTGGCCTTTTTTTTGTTTTGCTCATTATGAAGCTTCATGGTATGTGCCATCATTTGGTTAAAAGATTTTTTGAAAATCGTTCATTTTTTCCATTAATAAATTTGAAATGAAAAAACGCTATATGTGTTTTATATGGTTTCATTCCTAAATGTTTATGTACAAGGATTTGCATACGTAAAGAAGATTGACAGGAACGTTGATTACAGAAGAGTGTCTTTTCATATGCAAATGAGCCATAGCTAGTAGGCCTCTGTGCAATGACTGACGTGACATTATCTCTTAGCTGTGTTGTTGTACAAAACCAATCAAACTCGGTAAATTTGGTTATAACCAATAAAAAGTAAAAAAATACCTCCTTTGAACCTGGACTTATGCACGTTGATTTTGACCAGTGCATCGGCTAAAAACGTTACAGTAAAGCGGCCTACACTGCACTACAGCCACAGTCGCTTGTAAACTGTTATTCCTTTCCTAAATGGTACTTACATACAACAGGTAGGGGAGAGGGGGGGTATGACATTGCTACCGATTTTATAAGAATATCGCCAATCCCTATAATAACGTCATTGTTCTGTATTAGGACCGTCATAGACAAGAATAAAAACATTTAGGAAAGGAATAACAGTTTACAAGCGACCGTGACTACACTAGTCTACAGCCTTCAAGTGTACCCGACGCGACGGCGATGTACTATTAGATGACGGTTTTCAAGTACCATGCATGTAAAAAACAAACATACAAATCTCGAATATCTAACAGTATTGCACGCTAATTGTTTTAGCCGATCGAA
Source organism: Glandiceps talaboti (assembly GCF_964340395.1). Lineage (NCBI taxonomy): Eukaryota > Metazoa > Hemichordata > Enteropneusta > Spengelidae > Glandiceps > Glandiceps talaboti. The sequence continues at coordinate 22,960,849 of NC_135564.1, read as the reverse complement.
AAAAATTGATGTTTACAAAAATAAAACGATTTAATCAACACGTTGGCGCATCGAAAATGAACCACGCTATCTTCGAGACTTGAGAGTTCAGGTCAGATGCGTGACATTGCCGGGATTTCCGGGTATTACATTTCTGTTTCTGTAAGATTCACAGAACGTGGCCGTAGACTAGCTTTGAACTTTCGCGTTGGTGGATTTTGACAACGTCCTCTTCACATACTATATTATATTATTAGGGTTAAGGTCCTATAAATTGAGTGTGGCAACCACACTCTAACGATCGGCTTATCACGGCTCGATCCTTCGTGAACTTTCGAGACACGTCGACACCGAGTCATATGTACTGTAGTAGTATACGTGCGTAGTGTTGTTTATTTGCGTCTACGATGACGCTGTCTGAACGTAAACGGCAAAGAATTTGGCACCGAGCGATCCTCAAGGCTATTAAAGTTATAAAACGGAGATTTTGAAGGTACAAGTAGTTTAAATAAATGACGTAATGTCTACTACGACTCTGAGTATAATAAAACGTCACTCGCAGTGGAAGAAAAACTGTTGACGTGAGTTTTCAAGTACCATTATTTATACCGTAGTTTTGTAACACTCCGTACAATTTGTATAACATTCCCGATGTCGTACGGTGTCGTGGTGTGGAAATTTGATTTCAGGGAAAGGGTTAACTTTTTTTTATTGTGTGACGTCAACGAAACACCAACAACATAGCAATGCCTAATACATGAGCAGGAATATGGAACGTAGCCCATATTCGAATCAAAACACGAACACCAACTGCGTAGAGCAAGGGCTTCGAATCCAAACCAGAAAGTATACTATGTAATGTCGAGAACGGCACACGTACCGTATTAAAAGATTAAACCAAAGTCTCCACCCGTAGATGAATAATAGATGACATGACACCTAAATCGTGGGAAACAAACACGTTTCTATCTGTAGCATTTCATGACATTCCTAAAATACCCGATTTTCTTCATGTCTGTAGCAAAGCAACGTACACAACCAAATGGCAAGGATTGAGTAACATATTTGCAAGTCACAGAAAAAAGCTGTTGCAATGTCTGTCGAATTTGAAAGCTTTTGTCGGGCGGAAGGAGTCCAATTGTGTAAATTAGCATTTTTCTACGTTCTTTATTTTGTATACTGTGTGAAGTTCAAAGCTATTTAACTTTGCATCAGAACGTCCCAGCTGTGTCAAATTTGGAGACAATACTCGGAGACAGTGTGTCGAAAAAACGTTCCTCCGGATTGTTTAGTTTTTGAGGGAATCAAGAGATATTGCGTTGAGAAGTGTGAAAAGCGGTAATTTATGCAAAAAACACAAAAATACAACTTTGGATGATTATAACAAGACAATGAGAGACAAAATCAAAAATCCGGAGGAACGTTTTTTTGTTTATGTACATAGCTTTCATTTAAAGTCGAAAAGAGGACTATATTCAACTGTTTGTAAAAGTTAAATAGCTTTAAGTGAAATCGTCAAAAAACACAGTTTTTGGGTACAGATCAATAATATGGTTAAAAATGTAAAAAATCACCACAGAAACCACAACTTCATACAAAGACTCGACATAATTAATGAAAAAAATGGTGTATTTATCTTGTCTTTACTGTGAAATGTGATGGAGGAAAAATGAGCTAACGAACCTGCATCTCAACCTTAAATGTCCTTTTCCTAAAGTGTGTAATGTGTTTCTGCTTGACAGTGCCATCAACAAGATACGTTATCAAATTATTAGCCTACAATCAATATGGTCCTGGCAATGATGTTTCAGGCATGCTCAAGACACAAGGTGAGTTTAAAATTACATCAATTAAAGCTCAGCTGAAATAAAGCTGAACAGCACTATGTTGTTCACTTTTTGTGTCACCACAGGGGGCAGCAAGCATGTAACTGATTGATCGATCAGTTGGTTGATTTATTGATTTATTATTGGGTTGAATGATTGATCGATTGAATGATCAATTTTTGTGGTGCAATATAACTTATTTTGTGTGTGATATTGATCAATTCGCTCATTGAGTTTTAAAAACTATTTATTTTCTTTCCCTGGTTACTTTGCTGTCAGCTATATCTCAGACCACTAGCAGTCTGAGGCTGTATGTAATTCTCTCTTTTCTTTATTGACTAAATAAAGACACCTTGTCCATTCTTCTCCTCTTGCCATCAAGGTGCGTTGCGATGCTTGAAACAACACAAGATTTTCAGGACTAAAATTTTAGTTTATATTCATTATCTGTGCCAAATGTGGTGTCTTTACCTTATGTGGTCTATATTTCGTACAGATTTCAATCTGACCTGCAAGTTCTCAAGTTAATGACTGTGGGTACATATGTACGTGGCTGACAAAATAGGTTCATCATGCTCAAAACAACACAAAATTTTGAAGACTAAAATTTCAGTTTATATCCATTATGTGTGCCAAATGTAAGGTGATCGAATCACTCTTCGTGTTACTGCAGCCTCCCAAAACATAATGTCGAACCATTGTCAACTAACGGTACTGCCAAAGTGAACCGCTAGGCTAACAACACCAAGACCAGGTTGGCCTCAAGGATGACATAATATTACAAATGTAAACAACACCTTTGGCTTTGCTAACGCTCGGCATATTCCGGAAACACGAAAACAGTCGAAGGAAGCAGGCTGGGAGGTACAGATTTCCCCCCTCCCATTTCTATATGACACATGCAGTAAATCAACATTTAATCATACATTCCTTTCATTAGGGGGCAGTATGAACATATTAGTGGAAAGAAAGAAATAGAATTGCAGTGGCCCTTTAAACAGTTTGCTTTATCTCTCATCTGCTGGGAGATTATCACACTGGACAAACATTCGATCATACTTATACTAGTAAGATAGAGAAAAGGGATGTAACTCTGATGCAGTGTGGCTTGAGGATCACCGTAAGTCGGTCGCACACTTAATATATTCATGTATGCACTTATAAACAGGAAATAGATAAGTTGTCACAGGAGTCAAATTGTAAAGAAACCACGCAGGTACACAGGTCCTCCGCCAGGTGGGGCAGCATCCTAAATATGGCTTCAACAGAAGCATGAGATGTTAGGGGCCGTACGTGTCATACATTATAAAACTGACACACGGCCAACATAAAAAAATATTTCGTTGGGTAGGGGGGGGAGTTTGTTTTGTGTCTAAATCACGGTAAGGATTATGAAATATGAGCTGTTTTTCTCAAGTTGTCTTGAAGACATGACAGTCAGAAACTAGGCCAACTTTTATACATGGGGAGAGATGCATGTTGTTCTAAAGTAACCATAATGTCCAGGGAGAATAAAGACACATATATCAACAAATAAATGAATAAGAAAGATTTGAATGCTACATAAACACGGTTTTATCATTCATCAGGAGTTTCTAAAATCAAGAAACTTTTTCCCCATTTGACAGGGTCGTCACAATGTCGCCATTGAGATCCGCCCGACACTATTGCAAGTTTAATGTGCACTGATTAGCTACCAAAAGAACAAATTTATTGAGTGCGTCTTCTATTGGCAACAAATGAAAATTTACTAGAATGGCAGACATAGACGTACCATATGATACCACTTTTGGTGAGAGGGGTGAAATTAATTCGTCAATGTTTACATCGTAATCAATGAATTTTACAATCAATCTTTACTGCGTAACATCATGCTTTAGCAAGCATGGTAAAGCATACAAAAATAAGTAAATAAAATACAATCATTTAGCCAACTGCTATATTTTTTACATTAACAAGAAAGTTTCCAAGAGAAAGTTTATCATCTACAGACAAAATATGTAAAAATTTACTTTTGTTATCTAAGGAATGAAAATTGTAATTACTTAATGAAAAAGAAGAAAAAAGTTTCTTTCTCTCATTTCTGTAATGAGAGCAAATAATTAAATGTGAAATTCATCTTCTACCATATTTTGACAAAATTTACAGAATCTTTCATCCACAGGAATCTTAGGAGTACAACGCCTTCCTAATTCCATTTGAATGTTATAATCTGAAATTCTAAATTTAGTCACTAGTGTACTATGAACAGGATTTTTAATATGAACAAGGTATTTCTCAAAAACAAAATCTGTTTTAAACAATCTATATGTTCTCAATTTGTTTTTATCAGTACTATTTCTTCTAATGTCATTATGTAATTCCCTGAACCAAGATTTACAAAATTCTTTACATAAATTATCATGAACTTTTTAGCTCCACTGTCAGCGAAAGCTGAAAGCGTAGCTTTATATAGGTTGTATAGAGTATAGAGAGTAGAGTGAATCATAGTGTCCGTCAAACTTTTATATTTTCATTAAGTTCTCCGAAAGTGACAGTCAGAATTCTTTGATATTTGGTGTGCATGTTCCCTTGGGGGAGGCTATTCAGATTTGTTCATGCCAAGTTGATCTGTGCCATTTTCAATTTTTTATGATTTTTAGTCCCCGCCGGACGAAGTCCGGGACGGGGACTTATGGATTGGGTTCCGTCTGTCCGTCTGTCTGCAGCCGTTTCTTGGAGATGCCTGGACTGATTTTTTTCAAACTTGGTACAGGGGCAACATACAATGGCATACATATGCACGTCAATTTGTTTCATGATACGATCCAATATGGCCGCCTAGCAGCCATTTTGTTTGCAAATTTTCCCTGTCTAAAGCCGTAACTCAGACATGCTTGAACAGATCTCATTCAAAGTTGATATTGGGACAGTGTTCTATGGTATATATGTGCATATTCATTGTTGTCATGATACGATCTAATGTGGCCGCCTAGCAGCCATTTTGTTTGTGAATTTTCATGTCCAAAGCCATAACTCAGACATGCTTGAACAGATCTCATTCAAAGTTGGCATTAGGACAGTGTTCTATGACATACATGTCCATATCCATTTTCATTGTGAGACGATCCAATATGGCTGCCTGGCAGCCATTTTGTTTGTGAATTTTCCATGTCCAAAGCCATAACTCAGACATGCTTGAACAGATCTCATTCAAAGTTGGTATTAGGACTGTCACAGTGTTCTATGACATACATGTGCATATCCATTTTCGTCGTGATACGATCTAATATGGCTGCCTGCCAGCCATTTTGTTTGTGAATTTTCCATGTCCAAAGCCATAACTCAGACATGCTTGAACAGATCTCATTCAAAGTTGATAGTAGGACAGTGTTCTATAACATACATGTGCATTTCCATTTTCGTCGTGATACGATCCAATATGGTTGCCTGGCAGCCATTTTGTTTGTGAATTTTCCATGTCCAAAGCCATAACTCAGTCATGTTTGAACAGATCTCATTCAAATTTGGTATCAGGACAGTGTTCTATGACATACATGTGCATATCCATTTTCATCGTGATATGATCCCCCATACCCGACCAATCCTTTATTGTTGTAGGTGACAATCCCAAGTACCCGGATGCACGAGGGACTAACCCGCAAGCAAGTCGTTGCCAGCCATACGTTACAGTGGTAACATCGTCCGAGAAATCGCTGCGTTCAGAGTGTCATTATTCACAGAATTGTTGTTTTCGAGTGAAAACACGTCTTGAATTGTATAACTCTAACAAATGAAGACATGTCAAGTTATATTTTGAAAGTTGTATCGCTAGTTTGAGACGATTTTCTCACATACTAATAGTACTATCGAGGCTCTACTTGGACTTGGACCTTACTCCAGTTCATCGGGAAGTCTAGCCAGTCCGATAATTCTTTCTGGTTTAGTTTACAACACTTTTGATCACGCAGATTTTGTTGTTGTGATGAAAAGAAATTAAAAAAAAGATCACTTCAACCATTTCGTTGTGTTTTCTTTGTGAAAGGTAATCGAACATGAACGAGTGTTACCACTTTAACGTATGGCTGAGAATGACTCTCTTCCGTGTACTTGGGATTGTCGCCGTATGGAAACTAAGATGGCGATTAATACATTTCTTCCCTATATATATCTACTACAACTAGTACAAGTTGAATGTTGTTGACTTGGTAAATTTGTTAGAAAATTGAAATTCAAATTGCCTCAAAATTATTTTAGATCCCTAGTTTATTTCATTCATCATTAAATTTTTCCAGGGTTAAAGCTGTTGTTTTTTTTGCATTTCCCAGTCATTATTATTTTTAATATTGTGCAATTTTTCATAACAGTAGATTTTTGTTATAAAATGGTGACTATGGTATAAAATTACAATACATTACCAACTTCTGTGTAAAATGTGTTTTATAGTGAGACATCATATGAAACCATTAACCACTTTATTACATCGCTAAAACAAAACTGCATAGTGAAGAGCTGAACAATTGAACCACTGAACCAGTTCTACATGTCACCAAAATAAAAAATAAATAAATAAATAAAAACAGCGGAGCTATTCTGACCGATAGGTCACTTGTTTATTTTCATCATCTTCTCCAAAAGTAACAGTCAGAATACTTCGATATTTGGTGTGCATGTTCCCTGGGGGAGGCTATTCAGATTTGTTCATGCCAAGTTGATCTGTGCCATTTTCAATTTTTTATGATTTTTAGCACAACTGAACTGAGGTTCAGTAGTGCTATAGGGATCGCCCGGCGTCTGTCTGTCTGTGTGTGTGGATGTGTGTGTGTGTGTGTGTGTGTAAACAACTTAAAGTCAAAAACTGCTGAACCGATTGCCATGATATTTGGTGGGTCCATTACCTTGGGTGTCTAGTTGGGAAATTGTTCAAATCAAAATGATCGCATCACAGGTGTGTGATTTGGGTCAAAAAATGTGATTTTTGGTCAAAAAACTTAAACCCAGAAACTACTGGGCAGATTGGTGCGAAATTTGGTGGGAGCATTCTTAAAGGGGTGTAAAGTAAGATTTGTTCATGACATGATGATTCCATCAGCGATATGCAAATTAGGGCTAAAAATGTGTCTTTTTGGTTAAAAACCTATAATTCCAAAACTACTGAGCAGATTGGGATGAAATTTAATGGGAATGTATCTAGGGATGTATGGACGAAGAAATATTAAGCATACAATGATTCCATGAGTGATATGCAAATTAGGTGTAAAAATGTTCATTTTTGGTCAAAAACTTATATCTCAAAAAGTACTTGGTCACCTAGTCTGAAACTTGGTGAGATGTTTCTGAAAGTGTTATTCTGCAGATTTTCTTCAAAACATTTTGACAAAATTGGCCCTAGCGACCATGACCACGCCCTTAGCAACGACTAAATGGCAGTATATTTTGGTCAAATAACAACATCATCTGGTAGGCAAATGAGTAAACATTCAAAAAATGTATGTAAATTCCCTAGCAACCATGACAACGCCCATAGCAACAGCCAAACGGTCATGTATTTCACAAAGATAACAACAGGGATTAATAGACAATTGAATAAACAGTCAAAAAATGTATGTAAATTTGCCTAGCAACAAGACCCCGCCCATAGCAACAGCCAAATAATCACGTATATTGCAAAGATAACAGGAATAGAAAGACAAATGAATAAACATTCAAAAAATGTATGCAAATGTGCCTAGCAACAAGACTACACCCATAGCAACAGCCAAATGATCACATATATTGCAAAGATAACAACGGGGATTAATAGATAATTGAATAAACATTCAAAAAATATATGTAAATATGCCTAGCAACAAGACCACGCCCATAGAAACAGCCAAATAATCACGTATATTGCAAAGATAATATCAGGAATTCATACACAAGTGAACAAAAACATACAAAAATGTATGCAAATATATCTAACAACATGACCACGCCCATAGCAACAGCCAAATGATAGCATATATCGTAAAGATAGCAACATGGTTGGATAGGCAACTGGATAGTCATTCAACAAATGACCACTTACTGTTAGTATGGACTACCATATGGATAAATATTTTAAAAAACTGTACAGTTGTGCTACAACGCCATTGGCGGTATTTTTTTTTCAAAAATGATATTTTCATCATCTCCTCAAATACTACTTGTCAGATTGCTTTGATATCTTGTGTGTTGATGCGTAAAGGGTAGCTTACTCAGATTTGTTAATTTCAAGTCAGTGCATCTTCTTTTCGATTTTAGATGATTTTTTTTTGTAATTTGAAGAAAAAATGACTGTTAATGAGCATTATGGCCGACGCCATATTGGAAATCAGTCCACAAGACTTTAACCCTTTCACCATCAATTGTCGCTATTGCAGGAACGCTCTAGGGCGCCCACCATTTCCCGCTATTGCGGGAACGCCAAAGTTCATTCACCTACCTCACTGTTATGCTGTTTAACGGCAGCTATTGCTGCAAAAATTGCTGCCATAACTAGTTCCAGACATGCGTATTAGCCTTGTTTATCTACACAGCCATTTTGAAAGCATGACAGTGAACGGTATCTGGAATACGAATCAAATGACAAGTGATCATAATTTTTTGTGCGTTTTTCGCTCACGAAATCGAATTTCAACATGGCGGAAGTAATTAACGGCTCTCATAACATGGCCTACGATATAAATTATGTCACTATCTTTGGATATTTTGACAGAATTTGACTTGAAATACATCGTTGAATACAACTATTATTAGTTATTGGAACACATTGTACCTGTATGTAAGCATCAAATTCCCGCTAAGGCTGTGTGAGCTGCCGACGGCAGTTTACGGTTGAATTTTTGAATGTCGTTCAAATTTACGCAATCTTGTGACCGTGCCGACGCCCATGCTAACATTCTGGGGGTAATTTTGGGCTATATCGTGGATTATTTTGGTTTTATTAGCACAACTGAACTGAGGTTCAGTAGTGCTATAGGGATCGCCCGGTGTCTGTCTGTCTGTCTGTCAGTGTGTGTGTATGTGTGTAAACAACTTAAAGTCAATAACTGCTGAACCGATTGCCACGATATTTGGTGGGTCCATTACCTTGGGTGTCTAGTTGGGAAATTGTTCAAATCAAAATGATCGCATCACAGGTGTGTGATTTGGGTCAAAATATGTGATTTTTGGTCAAAAAACTTAAACTCAGAAACTACTGGGCAGATTGGTGCGAAATTTGGTGGGAAGATTGTTTAGGGGGTGTAAAGTTAGATTTGTTCATGACATGATGATTCCATCAGTGATATTCAAATTAGGGCTAAAAATGTGTCTTTTTGGTTAAAAATCTATAATTCCAAAACTACTGAGCAGATTGGGCTGAAATTTGATGGGGATGCATCTAGGGATGTATAGACGAAGATATATTAAGCATACAATGATTCCATGAGTGATATGCAAATTAGGTGTAAGAATGTTCATTTTTGGTCAAAAACTTATATCTCAAAAAGTACTTGGTCAATGAGTCTGAAACTTGGTGAGATGTTTCTAGAAGTGTTATTCTATATCATTGCTTTTCCTCAAAAATCTTCAACTCTGAAATTACCCAGTAGATTGAGCTTAACTTTGTTGAGAATGTGTAGATTTGTCCTCATTATTAAATAGCTGACACAGTGAGAACAGTACATTGTTAATTAACTATAATGTTTACTTTACTATTTCCTCTGGTGGTAAAGCCTGTAGCATGGCCAGTTTGGTTTATGACTTGATTATGTAATATGTTGTAAGACAGCTGTTTCATCACCTACCCATATAAACTGAATGTAGCTTGTATTTAAAATATTACAATAAGACAACCAAGTTAAACATAAGTTAAACATGTTACATTGGTATGACTTGGTTCCAAATTGATTTTAAAAAATAAAGAAGTACAAAACCTTGTAGACACATCCCTTTAAAGTTTGATTAGGATGTTGCTATACTTGTCTTGTACACTTCCAACATAGGATGGCTGGATTATGATGATGGAAATTAGGTATGAAAATTTTGTTTTGGTTACAACTTTAAATCTTCAAAAAATTATATATCTATCATTGCCCTGAACATGAAGTTGTGCGGCAACGCAATATTTGCGCTATTTTTTCTTTTTGTTACGGCTCAATAATGACTTGTATTTGTATTAGCTCAGTGTGTAGAGGTCAGTGGAGGGAAACTTACTTGTGATATGGGCGATTTTCCGATCGGATTTTTTATGCGAGTTTTTCAATGTAAAATTCAAATTTCAACATCGCCGAAGCAAAATCTGTCTCCCCTAACGTCGTTTGCAATGTAAATAAAGGTGCTGTTCGTAGAAATTTCCACTCAATTTTGACTATGAATACGATGTTTTGTACACGGAGATGGCTGAGTGAAGTCGATGCAGTATATGGAAGGATCAGATTATGGCAACGTAACTTCAAAGTCCCGACTGCATATTTGCTTTCGTGGGTACAGCATGTCGGCAAAAAGAGTCACGTTGGAATCCCGATTCAAACTCGTATACTACCAACTTGGGGGCATATTTTACTGATTTTTGAGGATAAATTTGGTGATAAATTTTCGTTGTTCTGTCAAATAATGATATATAATTACACAAATTGATTTTTCAGAAGGTATTGAGGCGACGACTTCAGATATTTTTGTCCCTTTGATTGCCAGTGCGGGACCGACTATTGCGTCATAATCGTATTAGTGAGCAGTTAATTTTTTTCGTTTAAATTTATTACGACTGAAAATAACATTTTCTGACAAATTTTCGCTGATTTTGACCATTTAACCAGTATACAGAAGTTTTGTAGGAACATAATGTTGGTATTTTGAATTTTGTTTTGTAAGAAAGGCATGCCATGGCATGCGGTTGAAGTTATGCAAGAGCAGTCTCACTGCGGACTGTGTGAATCGACCAAACTTTGTTTATATTGGCCGACGGTTTACATGTAAACGACATGAACGTGTCTTGCCATTTCCAAAATGCAATTATTTGGCAAGTAAAAATAATTAAAATAATTACAACTTTAATTTATCTTTCCCTGTTTGACATGTAAATCCGAAAAGGTTCTCCCTGGTCATGTCAGTGATCATACCGGGACTTCTTTGAGTACGAGCGAGGTGAGGCATGTTGAGGTATTTTGTTGAGAATGATAAATATTGCGAAATGTCAAGTACAAGGTTTAAATACAATGGAATGATGAAAAAAAAATTGGCCGAGTCTGCTGACAGGCGCCGGTCACGAGACACTCCGTAAATTAAAATATCAGACGATGTTATGTCTACTACAAGTTGAATGTTCAAGTTGTTGACTTGGTAAATTTGTTAGAAAATTGAAATTCGAATTGCCTCAAAATTATTTTAGATCCCTAGTTTATTACATTCATCATTAAAATTTTCCAGGGTTAAAGCTGTAAGACACTGGAATTATTTATAGCCAACCTCAAAAATCCTTTGTTTTTCTTTTTCTTGTGTGCATTTCCCAGTCATTATTTTTCTGAGATTTTGTGTAATTTTTCATAACAGTAGATTTTTTTTATAAAATGGTGACTATGATATAGAAGTACAATATTTTACCAACTTTCTGTGTAAAATGTGTTTTATAGTGAGACATCATATGAAACCACTAACCACTTTATTACATCGCTAAAACAAAACTGCATAGTGAAGAGCTGAAGAACTGAACCACTTCTACATGTTACCAAAAAGAAAAAGAACAGCGGAGCTCTTTTGACTGATAGGTCGCTTGTATGCAAGTGGTATTTGGGTACTCACTCCTCCCCAGACATAGAAAAAGTTCATCACAAATTTTGTAAGTTTATATTAGGGGTTAGTAGTAAGACTTCAAATATTGCTGCTCTGGGTGAATTTGGACGATATCCGACAATATATAAATGTACAGATAATTTGTTACTGGCTCAAGTGTACCCAAAGTGATATCTCTGAAATTGTAAAGGATTGTTACAATTACCAATATGATAGAGCTGAAAAGGGATTCCCTTGTTGGGGTTTATATGTTAAAACTCTACTTTGCCAGTATGGATTTGCTGAGATTTGGCAAAAGCAACGTACTGAAAATGATGAGTACTTTCTACAGCTATTTAAACAAAGATGTTATGATATTCACATGCAGGATTGGCATTCTGATGTAAACACTTCACCTAAATTACGAATGTATTGTAGATTTAAAACACATTTAACGTGTGAAAAATACTTGGAATGCATACCACTGTCTTACTTTAGAAATGCTTTATCACGTTTGAGAATGTCAACCCATGACCTTGCTATTGAAAAGGCCTTGGGTAGACATCTTGGTACACCATCCGAGGAAAGAATTTGCCCATTTGGGTGCAACGATATTGAGGACGAGTACCATTTTGTACTTGTGTGCCCCAAGTACAAACTTGTTAGATCTAAGTTTATTTCTGAATTTTATTACTCACCAGCATATGATTGGAAATTTATCTTGTTAATGCAGTCAACAAACACCTTCATCATTCAAAACCTTGCGAAATTTATTTTCTTTGCCATGAAAATACGTAAACAGCTTTTGGAAGAAAATCTCTCTACATAAGCTGACTTGTCAATTTAGCTATGTTGAACATACCTCTGTAATCATGATCATCATTCTATGTTCAGTTATGTACATTTAAGGCCTGTGGCCTACAGTACGGAATAAAATTATCATTATTATTACTCCTTAATGCTTTACTTTATTAGCTCATGTGCCGGATGATCCAGAGGGTGGTGTACCAACAGCACCTATTGCAGTGACTGGCGAGGTGAGGAGTTCAACCTCAGCACTTGTCATCTGGCAGAAACCACCTCAATACTTTATGGAGATCACATACTACACTGTCAGATACCAACCAAATAAAGAACACAATGCAACCTTTGTCAGGAAGGAGTTAAGGTGAGATTGTGTCAATAAAGTCACTTAAAATAAAATAAGAGATAAAAATAATAACAGGAATAGAAAGACAAATGAATAAATATTCAAAAAATGTATGCAATTGTGCCTAACAACAAGACCACGCCCATAGCAACAGCCAAATGATCACATATATTGCGAAGATAACAAGGATTGATAGACAAATGAATAAACATTTAAAAATGTATGCAAATATGCCTAGCAAAAAGACCACACCCCATAGCAACAGCCAAATGATCACGTATATTGCAAATATAATATCAGGAATTCATACACAAGTGAACAAAAACATACAAAAATGTATGCAAATATACCTAACAACATGACCATGCCCATAGCAACAGCCAAATGATCACGTATATTGCAAATATAATATCAGGAATTCATACACAAGTGAACAAAAACATACAAAAATGTATGCAAATATACCTAACAACATGACCATGCCCATAGCAACAGCCAAATGATCACGTATATCGCAAAGATGGCAACATGGTTGGATAGGCAACTGGATAGTCATTCTGTAAATGAACACTTATTGTTAGCATGGACTAGCATGTATCTTGATAAATAGTTTTAAAAACTGTAAAGTTGTGCTACAACACCATTGCGGTGGGTTTTTTTTTTTAACTTTACTGACATGATGTTGTATTTTTTTCTGTAGTGAGATCACGGAAATCTTACTGAGTAATCTGATGCCATATACTACATACGTTGTGGATGTACGAGCACATGGACCTAACAGTGTTGGACCATATAGTAATATGATATCAATCACAACTTTTGAAGATAGTAAGTAAACTTTATTTGATAACTTTCAACATCTACATTTATTATTATTATTATTATTATTATTATTATTATTATTATTATTATTATTATTATTATTACAAGTGAAGGGGTTTAAATATTATATAATAATGAAAAATGTTGGGAGGACTTTAGAGGAATATCACTTATGGTTGTTGTGTAGGAGGTGTAAAGGTTGACGTTTTACACCCATAACTAATTGTTCAACATTTCCCATTCAAGCTTCAAGTCGTAACAATTGGGAGCTTGTTACTTGCCATGTATATGAATAAAAGTATAACAATATTATTTTATTTATGACTAAATTGGCACTAGCACTGCGGCCCAGTGAAGATCTCAATTGTCCAGTATTCCCCGAAGCATTTAGGCACTAATATTTGATTGACAGCTATGGTAGCGGCAGCAATGACTCAGATTTTCACAAAACCCCTTTGGTCTCTACTTACGATTTTTCAGACAGATTGGTGTGCATTTGAAAAAGTTGAACATGAGCTGAGCAAAGTTTAGTTGTCATAAATTAATGTTGCAAAGTTTAGTGAAAAGAATATCGATTTCAAGTTTTTCTGATAGGAGCGCAGTTACTGTACTGACTGCGGTCAGTGTCCGTGGAACACATATCGCTGACCTGTTGATAGCATTACATGTATTTGCTGACAGGTATTAAACTAAAATATATGGAATAACTTGAATCTCTCGATTTTATTTGCCACACAGCTTTCATGAAATTAAAAAATTGATTTTTGTGAAAGCAAATGCTAGGTCAGTCTGTATGTATTACGTGTAATTTACTTACAGAATAACGAAGTTAGAGGTCTGTATTTATGTAGGTGTACATGGTAAAATGTGCCGGTTTACAAATTACAATGGTTTTCTTAATGAGTTTTAACAACATAGTTAGCGATAGCACATAATTTTCCAGAAAAGAATTTTAAAAATGACAAATCTAAAACCAAGAGATTTTTAGCACAACTGAACTGAGGTTCAGTAGTGCTATAGGGATTGCCCCGCGTCTGTCTGTCTGTCTGTCTGTCTCTCTGTGTGTGTGTGTGTGTGTGTGTGTGTGTGTGTGTGTGTGTGTAAACAACTTAAAGTCAAAAACTGCTGAACTGATTGCCACGATATTTGGTGGGTCCATTACCTCGGGTGACTAGTTGGGAAATTGTTCAAATCAAAATGATCGCATCACAGATGTGTGATTTGGGTCAAAAAATGTGATTTTTGGTCAAAAAACTTAAACTCAGAAACTACTGGGCAGATTGGTGCGAAATTTGGTGGGAACATTCTTAAGGGGATGTAAAGTAAGATTTGTTCATGACGAGATGATTCCATCAGTGATATGCAAATTAGGGCTAAAAATGTGTCTTTTTGGTTAAAAATCTATAATTCCAAAACTACTGAGCAGATTGGGCTGAAATTTGATGGGGATGCATCTTGGGATGTATAGACGAAGATATATTAAGCATACAATGATTCCATGAGTGATATGCAAATTAGGTGTAAGAATGTTCATTTTTGGTCAAAAACTTATATCTCAAAAAGTACTTGGTCAATGAGTTTGAAACTTGGTGATATGTTTCTGAAAGTGTTATTCTGCAGATTTTCTTCAAAACATTGTGACAAAATTGGCCCTAGCAACCATGACCTTAGCAACAACCAAATGGCAGTATATTTTGGTCAAATAACAACATCATCTGGTAGGCAAGTGAGTAAATATTGAAAAAAAAATATGCAAATACCCTAGCAACCATGACCACGCCCATAGCAACAGCCAAACGGTCGTGTATTTCACAAAGATAACAACAGGGTTTAATAGACAATTGAATAAACATTCCAAAATTTATGTAAATTTGGCTAGCAACAAGACCGCACCCATAGCAACAGTCAAATGATCACATATATTGCAAAGATAACAAAAGGGATTAATAGGCAATTGAATAAACATTCAAAAAATGTATGTAAATTTGCATAGCAACAAGACCACGCCCATAGCAACAGTTAAATGCAACGTAAGAGATTTACAACAAAATCAAAGTCAAAGTCAAAGTCACATATCATTGGTTGGAATAAATACTAGTATTACATTATTTCACTTGTAAGCGTCTCTCTTTGTTTAAATGCATTGTATACAAATTTACATAATGATGTTAGAAGTTCAGGTTTGTTTGTTCTCATCAGTTTTATGAATTTATTAAAATTTGGCTTGGCTTTGCTATGAATTCTATTGGGATGTATTTTTTCCTCTCATCGTCATAGAAGGAACATACTAAAAGAAAGTGATATTCATCTTCTACGTCGCCACTCACAAATCTTACAAATTCTATTCCATGGGTCAATGAGACTGAAACTTGGTGAGATGTTTCAAGAAGTGTTATTCTGCAGATTTTCTTCAAAATATTTTTACACAATTGGCCCTAGCAACCATGACCACACCCTTAGCAACAACCTAAAGGCAGTATGTTTTGTTCAAATAACAACATCATCTGGTAGGCAAGTGAGTGAATATTCAAAAAAGTCTGCAAATATCCCTAGCAACCATGACCACAGCAACAGCCAAACGGCCATGTATTTCACAAAGATAACAACAGGAATTGAAAGACAAATGAATAAACATTTAAAAAATGTATGCAAATGTGCCTGGCAACAAGACCACGCCCATAGCAACAGCCAAATTATCACATATATTGCAAAGATAACAACAGGGATTAATAGGCAATTGAATAAACATTCAAAAAATGTATGTAAATTTGCATAGCAACAAGACCACGCCCATAGCAACAGTTAAATAATCATGTATATTGCAAAGATAACAGGAATTGAAAGACATGTATAAACATTAAATGTATGCAAATGTGCCTAGCAACAAGACCACACCCATAGCAACAGCTAAATGATCGTGTATACCGCAAAGATAGCAACGTGGTTGGATAGGCAACTGAATAGTCATTCAGCAAATGAACATGACTAGCATATGGATAAACATTTTTAAAAACTGTACAGTTGTGCTACAACGCCATTGGCGGTATTTTTTTATTCACTTCAGTGTTACATTTTAGTGTTTTCTCTTTATTTGTTTTTTAATTGATGGCCTGAAATAAAGGTAATGATAATAATAATAATAATAATAATAATAATAATAATAAATATAAATATCCCTTGGCTATGCCTTGGGATGATATCACATGCGTACCAATAGTGTGTGAAATTCGAGGCATGATGGCAGAAATTACTGGAGATGATGGAAGTTGAGTGTATATTTCTGCTATCCTGCTGAGAGAATGTGTGGTTGTGTATATCACCCCTTCCCCAAATATCATCCTGGTATGAGGTTGCTCTCTAAAATATCTACCTCTGAAACCATTGTTGAAAACAGTACACAGATATTATAATTGTTTATTTCCATCATCGGCACTTATCAGATTCTAAATAAACCTGATAGTCAACCTTGTCAAACATAAGTTTGAAATAAAGGTACTCTTAAATGTAAGAGTCAGGATCACATTATGGTCATCATTTTCATATCCTTATTCTACAGAACCATCATCTCCTCCAAGAATTGTTAAAGTGGCGGTAACAGATATCCAGAGTGTGTTACTACAATGGGCACCCCCTGAACACCCAAATGGCATCATTACTACATATATCATATTATATAATATGAATGAGATTGAACCTGAAGATAATTGGATGATTGATTTAAGAGAAGGTAAGGTGTCACTTTGTGTTGCAAACAATTGTTCTGAATCTTTTATGTTAGGATTATTACAGTTGATGGGTCCTATGTGTGCATGCCTGCCCTTCCATTGATAATATGACATTTCTCAGATATGTAGTATTCCATGTCATTCAAACCACATGCATGTCACTTTGTTTCACAATAAATGCAAATTTCACTGAATGGCAGCCTTATTTGTAGTATATTTACTGAAGAACTGTAATACATAAAGATTGCATTCAAGTGTCTGTCTACCACATATTATCAGACACAAGTGGTTTTGTAAGACCTTTCATCTTGAACTTCAGGGTCAGTTATCAAAATCAAGCCATTTCTTGCATATCATTGACACTTTGTAGTATTACTTTGTTGCCAATTACTTTTATATCATACTAGAAAGTAACCTGTGCTTCACACAGGGTATGCATATTTTGTTAGGTAGGAGAACCAAGGTAAAGGAGGCTTTATTCTGAATAATAGGGAGGCCCATAGTGGAAAAAAGGGTAATTTTGGGGTTTCTTCACTTTTTAACAGTTAATAAAATCTGAATTACTGGGATCACAAGGTTAATATTCCTCATAATGAAAATACTGTTATATGTTAGTCTATATGTGTTCTAACTTTTTGTTTGAACAACTTGGAAAAAAAGTTATTTTGGGGCAAATATCACAAAATCTATCATTTATACACAGGTATAAAGGAAATTTTTGGGTAAATACACATTTCTTTTCATTTTCATTATTTCAACTCTGAAACTTTCAAAATGAGTGTATCTTGGCATGAATACATCACTCCAAACTATATTTCGTGGCTAGAATATAAATATGCAAATTTATGCAAATTATTTTGATATAAAAATAACTTTTACACAGTAAATATAGCCAATTTTATCCACTGCTGGAGTAAAATCTGGAAGTGTAATGTCTATTCTTTTTGGTCACATCCATTTAGAATGTAAACCTTACTGAGAATAAGTAAAGTTTATAAATACTTGAAATTAACTTTATGGAATAAATTGAGTTGAAAATTGACAAAAACTTAGTTTTTGGCAACTTTTCAGGGTAGCAAATAAAAACATGACAATTTAAGACATACATTGACTCCAACCTGAACAAGTGAACTCAGTTTTATTTGCACATAGCTGTTTACAAAGTTATTGATATCACAAATAATTAAAGCTCACACAACCAGAAATAGAGTTAGTGTGTTAAATTCAATTTAAAAAATGCTAAAAATCAATTTTGTCACAATTTCGCGATATCTGCAATAAAAAGTCAAATTTCCAATCTGTACTGCTGCATCACATTTGTTGTTATGATTTTGACATGGTGAAACATTTCACAAAGTTGCTATGGGGGTCAATAATCAAATTGTCATTTTTTAATAAGAAATAAAGCACCTGCAAATATGTCATGTTGAATGTTGTGAATGGTGCATCATGGGAAATACAGCAATAAATATGAACCCATCACTAAATTGTAGACAATCTCGCATTGATCGTAACCACAAATAACACATTTAGTTACCAAGTTCCTTTTGAGTTGATTATTCTATCAAGATTAGGTATTACAGTAACTACAAACAATCCCACTGTCCTTTGCATAGCACGTTCAGTTGCGCTTGGAAGCTACCTATTGTCAAAACCCTAATAATTAGCAGTATAAAAATATATACAAACATCAAAGCACTTAGACTGCATGTTTCTATTTGTAGATATTGTTACATAAATTGTGGTACCAAATCAGGTATAGTAATTAATTTACAGGAAAGCTATTGATGTATGGCTATAGTTATCCAATACAATAAAACTGATAAAGTCACATTATGCAAATGATCAGAGTTGATAAATTGTGGTACCAATTGTGGTATCAGTCTACTGTTTGCGATAACAGTGGAATCTGTTTTCAAACATTTAATGTTCATTATTCAACAAGCATGGCATTCATTCGTTCACTCATGGTAACCTACCAATGGGTGTGATTCCACAAGGCTACTGTGAAGGTGAATCTAGTGATTTACCAGAGAACACACCGATGAGTGTATAGTTTACCAGCAGTAAAACAGCAATTATGTACATCAACTATTTAAATTAGTTGATATGTTTTGGACATCCTCCTCGGATGACCCACTGTACACATTATAATTACATGTCTGCTGTTTCAGTTCTGGCTTGTGTAATGTATTTCAAGGAATTCATGATTTGTTAGGGGTTGCTGCCGAGCTGTTTCAGAAGACGATGAAATTACTGATCTATAAAATAAAATATAAATTATGAAATTATTTATACATATACATATATTGCAGTGATACAGGTTAGTTAACAAAAGAATTATTAATGTCGACAATTTATACATACTACATACAACAACAGACTTTAGCCTTTTAACTTTATAATAAAATGAAAATGAAATAAATTTATCTAAATTTACAATTCAGTAGTTATCTTTAGATCTTAGCAGCCAAATTCATAAACGTTTAATATACTGATAAAATTGATTTAAATTTTAGAGACAAACTGAAGTAAAATTGTGATACTGAGATGGTGATAAATTGCACATCAATAATTTTATGTAAAGATAGCGCATTGAAATTTGTATGTGTGGAAATCAGTAATCATAAATGTCAGTTGAGATATTAATTTACTTTTATTACATAATGGGTATAGTAAGATGAAAACATTCAACTATAACGCTAACAAGAACACATAAATATATTATAAACAATCATTATAAAAATTAGCATCTGCCACTTATATAAGTACAAGAACTTAGCAAAATCGCCACCAACGTCAAATGTCACGCCAATCTGTTTACGTTATTGACTCGACCCAAGGAAGCGTCAAAAGGCAAATCAATAACTATTAGTTGCTTTAAATACAACAAAGTTTTAAAATGACATCAACATTGTTTGGTTACAATATTCGCCTTGAACGGGATTTTGTATAGATGACATTTTAGTTCGAACGAATTATTGTTACTTCCGGTTACAACAACACTACGCGATCCTTTCAGATCTGACGGCATTAGAATTGACAGTCACAATATAAATACCACACACAGTGATTAATTCCTATACGGAAATAGTGACCAATTTAAGAAAACAGTAAAAAATATCATACTTGTCACGTAAACTACTGTAAACAAAACTTACCGACATAGTTCATCGTTGAAACCTCGGTTCACTAACACCACGCCTGGGTCAACATCTAGTGTGTACTGCTAGCTGGAGGCGCTGGCCTCGACGGTGATCCCCAAGTTCAAATTGTAATCGCGCGTACATTTTCCGTCGAATACCATTGAAATTTCACACAAATGTAATACTAATCATAAATTTTCAAACTGTATGGGGTGCATATTGAAATAAAGAAACCCCTGGAAAACATAATCACCTGAAATTTCATAGTTTTTACAGCGCGTACAGACGGTCTACAGCGTTAACGATAATGGCCGCACCCTGTTGTATCGTCTTATTCACGCCAAGTACTTTTAAAAGAACTAATTTGATTGGCTGTAGACTGAAAACTGACGTTGCGAGAACAAATCAAAGCAAGCATACTATATTTACTGTTATGACCTTTGGCACCCCTTCAGAACGTTTTTTAGAAAATAATGTGACCGTCACGTAATACAGTGTACGCGCGCTACTGAAAACGGACGAAATTGTACTTTCAAAGTAGCTGTAATTTAATAATTTCAGATGTCAATGTAAAATTATCTTAATGCCCAAATAGAAAAAATTATGTAGATTCTGAAAATGCAAGAAAAACGCCAATTTATGAATTATTTCCTGCTGTAAACCTCACTCAAAAATAGATGAGCACGCAGTGCATGTACATTTATCGTGTGTGGGCCTCCCTATGAATAACAATGAGTCAACGTCTTGAGACCAGGTGGACAAATTTGTTGACACCAGAAGTAATAATAATTAATGCCATAATAATTTACAACTAAACGTCAATAAGACAAAAGAGATGACTGTAGACTTTAGAAAGAATAAGGTTGATGATATTCCTTTGACAATTCTTGATAAGGATGTTGAAAGAGTTCACACTTTCAAATTTCTCGGTATGCTCCTTTCTAATGACTTGAAGTGGGAAAACAGTGTTAATCATATTGCCAAGAAAGCTCAACAACGCCTTTATTTCGAGATAAATTCGTAACCGTGAATAAATGTTTGTGTAGTTTTATTAGCACAACTGAACTGAGGTTCAATAGTACTATAGGGATCGCCCGGCGTGTGTGTGTGTGTGTGTGTGTGTGTGTGTGTGTGTGTGTGTGTGTGTGTGTGTGTGTGTGCGTGCGTGCGTGCGTGCGTGCGTGTGTGCGTGTGTGTTTTAGATCCCTAGTTTATTTCATTCATTAAAATTTTCCAGGGTTAAAGCTGTAAGACACTGGAATTATTTATAGCCAACCTCAAAAATCCTTTTCTGTTTTGTTTTTTTGCATTTCCCAGTCATTATTATTTTTAATATTGTGTAATTTTCATTAACAGTAGATTTTTTGTAAAATGATGACTATGGTATAAAAGTACAATATTTTACCAACTTTCTGTGTAAAATGTGTTTTATAATAGTGAGACATCATATGAAACCACTAACCACTTTATTACATCGCTAAAACAAAACTGCATAGTGAAGAGCTGAACAACTGAACCACTTCTACAATTGTTACCAAAATAAAAAATAAAAAGAACAGTGGAGCTATTCTGACCGATAGGTTGCTTGTTTGTCAAAAATCTATAATTCCAAACTGACTGAGCAGATCAGGCTGAAATTTAATGTGGGTGTATCTGGGAATGCGAAAATGAATCTGTATTTTTACAATGTGATGATCCCATCAGTGATATGCAAATTAGGTCTAAAAATGTCTATTTTGGTCAAAAACTTGTATCTTGAAACTTCATGATGAATGGGGTTGAAACTTGGTGGGGATGTTCTGGATGTGTTATTCTGCAGTTATTGTTCAAAACATTTTGACACAATTGGCCCTTGCAACCTTGACCATGCCCTTAGCAACAGTGAAATGATGCATATAACAAAGATAACAGGGGTGCCATGTAACTGAATATAGATTCAAAAAATGTATTCAAATATGCCTAGCAACAGATCCACACCCATAGCAACAGTACTGAATATAGATTCAAAAAAGTACTGAATATAGATTCAAAAAATGTATTTAAATAAAGCATATTACAAAGATAACAGGGATGCCATGTAAGTGAATACAAATTTTAAAAATGTATTCAAATATGCCTAGCAACAGAACCACACCCATAGCAACAGTACTGAATATAGATTCAAAAAAGTACTGAATATAGATTCAAAAAATGTATTTAAATGATGCATATTACAAAGATAACAGGGATGCCATGTAAGTGAATACAAATTTTAAAAATGTATTCAAATATGCCTAGCAACAGAACCACACCCATAGCAACAGGTACATATAAATGATGGTTTATAAATTATATTGCAAAGATGAAAATGGCAGGCAAGTTAATAAAGATTCCAAAAATGTATGCAAATATGCCTAGCAACAAGACCACGCCCATAGCAACATCTAAATACAATTGTGCTACAAAGTCATTGGCACTATTTTGCTGTACACCACAGCTTGTACAGATCACATCAAATGAGTAGCACTCAACAGTTATCAATAACAACAAATCCCTCAAATGTTATGTGGATTTGTTTTGTGAACATAACAACTCTAATAATATTTTTCTAATTCATTCGGGAAACTGGACAATAACCCTCACAAAACTCTCGCTTATATATACATGTATAGATTTATATACAGAAGGAAAGAATTATGCAGATAATACAGAAGAAAAAGCATTACTTTTGATGCTCCTATCACTTTTTATCACAACCTAGTTCAGTTGTGCTATAGGCATGTGTCTGTCTCTCTGTGTGTGTGGATGTGTGTTGATGAGTTAAAATAAAAAAATTCTTGGCTAATTTATAGATATCTTTGTATTTTTATACAGGCTCTGAAATTAATTCTACAATTAAAGGATTACAGCCAAGCCTGATGTATTACTTCAAAATGAAAGCTAGGACAGATGTTGGAGCTGGTCCTGCCACAGATCCTATTGCTGTCATTATGCCACCAAGTAAGTAAATTTACACAATATGGTATATCTTGGTCTTCTTCCTCGACGAGCTGATGAACCAGCTTCTGCATACTGAAAAGTGTTCAAAAGGTATATACACAGAATTCAAGAGTAGTATATAAGTAGTATATAAGATTAAATGTTAAATTATTCAGGCGGGAAACAGTCACATGTTTGATTTTTCTCACTTTTTGCCGCTGAATGCAAATAGCGCCTACTTAGCAATGCCTAATATGGCGGCCGCTATAGATATGTATGTTGACCTTCGACATTATGCTAATATATTGAACGAAGTAAACCCAGAAGACAGAGAGTTTTTCGCTCAAAAATTTCTAGACAGTGGTAGCGATGCACTGTACAACATTTTGCCCACAACTCTCTCTGATTTGTAGTGTTGGACATCATCTCCTTGAAGTCAGACAAATCTCACCAGTGTATAGGGTTTTGTAAAAACATTTTTCCATTTGGCAAGCGTTGAATTGCCACTGATGAGTTTCTGAATACCCATTTTCATTGGTTCTGGTATCAGTGATTTATTGTAGAAGGAGTAGCAATTTTAGGAATTTGTCAGCAGATTTTCTTGAAAGACATGAATATTTGCGACGAAACTAAGGAAAATATATGCACCTGTTATGACTTTGCCAAAGATATAGATTTATTTGAATAGGTATGACAAAAGAAATTTACATACTAAAACTCATCATACACACTGACTACCCAAGTTATTGACACTTTGACAGTGAAAAGTGTTTTATTCACAGCACATGCTTAATTTAGTTGTTAGTACATTTTTAGACAAAATTTAGAACTTTATTTTTGATTCCTAAGCGTTCTCTTGCTACATATTAATTAAACTATTAATTAATTACTATGCTTAAAATGTTGAAAAGTATGGATTATTGAAAAAGTTATAAAATAAGGACCCTCCAAGCATACCAATCAGAGAGAGTTGTGAGTAAGATATTGTATAGTGCGATGATGATGAAGAATTTTACGTTTTTGAGGGAGTAAATTATGTCCTACTAGAACATATCGAAAACCCTCCCGATGACTTCGACTTTTGGTCTGACGTCGTCAATGGCGGATCCCGCGATCGTGCGATCCTGCCGATGACAAACAACAGATGCCAATGCCGTACGATTACTCCTCCGTGTTGGTTTACATGAACTGATAAAGACGTTACGTCAGGATCATGTGGCAGGATCTACATCGTTGTCTTTCGTCAGATTTTTGTTAACAAACGAAGTGTTAGATATAATTGTCCGTGAGACGTATCGTTATGCTGCTAGACTCACATGTATGCAGTATTTGTATATGCAAATTTGTTTGTATTTACTGTAAACTGTACTTGTTGATTTTATGATAAATATTTTATCCAACACCCGTACTATCTGTCTATTATTTTTTACAGCTAATTTCCAATTGTAATCCTTGCATTTACCTAAAAACTAAATTTCACATGCTTTTTTGACCAAATATGTGTGTTTTATACCAATTTTCCCCAATTTCTTGGTAAAGTTACTGACCATACATTCATGTAAATTAAAATTCAATATTTCAAAATATTGATATACTTGTAGATGAGACCATATCCCACCTGTTTTGGTGTAAAATGACACTATCAAAACACTGTGTACAACTGTGTGCAACCTAAAAAGTCCTTGGCATAGGGGGTCATTTGCATGGAAAGTCTATGGCATCTTAAGGGTTAATACGTCATTTCTCAGACTAGCAAATATGACACAAAGGTAACATAACATGTTGGACACATGCACGTTAATTTATTTTTTAGCACAACTGAACTACAATGTAGGTTCAGTAGTGCTATAGGCATCGAGCGGTGTCTGTCTGTGTGTGTGTGTGTGTGTGTGTGTGTGTGTGTGTGTGTGTGTGTGTGTGTGTGCGCGTGCGACTTAAACTCAAAAACTGCCAACCTGATTGCCATGGTATTTGGTGGGGACATTGCTTGTGGGGTCTAGTTGGGAAATTGTAAAAATGAAAATGATTGCATCACAGGTGTGTGATTTGGGTCAAAAAATGTGATTTTTGGTAAAAAAAACAAAAAAACTTAAACTCTGGGCAGATTGGTGCAAAATTTGGTGGGAAGATTCTTAAGGGGGTGTAAAGTAAGGTTTCTTCATGACATGATGATTCCCTTAGTAATATGCAAATTAGGGCTAAAAATGTGTCTTTTTGGTCAAAACCTATAATTCCAAAACTACTCAGCAGATTGGGCTGAAATTTAACAGGGATGCATCTGTGGGTGTATAGATGAAGAAATGTGAGGCATATAATGATCTCATCATTAATATGCATATTATTATTATGTGTAAAAATGTGCATTTTGGTCAAAAATTTATATCTCAAAAAATGCTTGGTCAGTGAGACTGAAACTTTGTGAGATGTTTCTAGAAGTGTTGTTCTGCAGATTTTCTATATTTTGACACAATTGGCCCTAGCAACCATGACCACGCCCTTAGCAACATCCAAACTGTCGTGTAATTCACAAAGATAACAACAGGGATTAATAGACAATTGAATAAACATTTTTAAAATGTATGTAAATTTGCCTAGCAACAAGACCACACCCATAGCAACAGCCAAATAATCATGTATATTGCAAAGATAACAACAGGAATAGAAAGACATGAATAAACATTCAAAAAAGGTATCCAAATGTGCCTATAGCTAAAAGACCACATCCATATAGCAACAGCCAAATGATCATTTATATTGCAAAGATAACAACAGGGATCAATAGACAAATAAATAAACATTCAAAAAATGTATGCAAATATTCAATTGTGCTACAACACCATTGGCACTATATTTCATATGATCTAATACATCACACTACCGTGACTGGTGGCAATTCTCTGTAAACTTCCATTGCGATGACGGCTTGTCATTCCAGACTTGTGTTGACTTCAATAGAATTAGATACAGCACCTGAGAAGTTTGACATTTATCTCAGGCCTAACTCCTCCTAACAGTTAACTTATTAAGATAGGAACCTGTCCTAACGGTAACCTGCCTTATCACAGTGACCCAAGGAAACATTTAACTAAAGTGATCTAATCTCAGTGCTTGATATAACAACTTTGTATAACAATACCAAATTTTCGTATATCTTATAGGTGGTGGTGATTCATCGGGTTTACCAAAGACAGGCATTATTATTGGTGTATCTATTGGGATAGCATGTATTATTATCTGCTTGATAATTATTGTATACAGAGCCAGG
Source organism: Glandiceps talaboti (assembly GCF_964340395.1). Classification (NCBI taxonomy): domain Eukaryota; kingdom Metazoa; phylum Hemichordata; class Enteropneusta; family Spengelidae; genus Glandiceps; species Glandiceps talaboti. The sequence goes on along the minus strand of NC_135564.1, from coordinate 22,934,228 downwards.
TAAGGTGACCATTGTCTTTAGCACAGATGAACTGAGGTCAGTTGTGCTATAGGCTTAGTGAAATGTATGTATGTATGTATGTATGTATGTATGTATGTATGTGTGTCCGAGTGTGTCTGTTGGTGGTTGTGTGTGTGTGTAAATGACTTAAAGTAAAAAACAACCAGACTGATTGGCTGGGTCTTTCGTGGTGATATTACTTATGGTGTCTAGTTGAGAAATTGTTGAATAAAAATGATCATACCACAGATGGATTATTTGGGCCAAAAGTTTAGTCAAGTTTAGCCCCAACGCAACAGGCACCGCCCTGAGGGGGCTATTACATTGGGTTCCAGCCATTCGTCCATCCGTTCATGTGTTCATTCATCCTTATAACTCAACTGATTTCAACCAAACCTTGCATGTTATGTGAGACATAATTTATGTTACTTTGTTTTGCAACTGAATCTAATATCACAATATGCATCTTAAGTTTGGAGGTATAATACATGACGCCATTCAAATACCTACACCCATATTATCAAACATGAGCTTTCTTGTAAGACCTTGACCTTTGACCTTGAAAGTCTTCTTCAGGGTCAAATAGCCAAATTTGGGTTATCTCCTAGCCTATTAGAGTCAACATTAGATTTGAATGAAAATAATTAACGGCTCACAAATCCGTTTATGACGCCAGAGTCTGTCCCCCACCACCAGTGGAAATGTACAAATATCTCAATTCATTGCCTCAAGACCTCCTGAAAAGTGAGCTTCTGTAAATATATTTCAATATTTGACAGGACAGCAAAATATTATCTCAAAATTTATTCTCTAAATCGGTAAAAAAATGCCCATAAATCGGTAGTATCCGTGCCAAAATCGGATGGGCAAAGTGGCACAATTTATTTTAGAGTACACCGAGTTTCGACAGGCACCTACTAGTAGTCAATAATGCCATCTAAGTCATAATTAAATATAAATTGTCACGAACAGAGCTGTTATTTACATCATAAATATTGTTAGGGGAGACAATTTTGACTGCGGCCATGTTGAAATTTGAATTTTACCTGAAAAAAGCCACTCTAAAAATCTGATTGGAAAATCAACAGATCGTGCGTAATCTACCCACCACTGCCAGCATAAATAGAACTTGTATGAGTATTATTTGTCCCTGCTGGACGAATGCCGGGGTGGGGACTTATGGATTGGGTTCTGTCCGTCCGTCCGTCTGTCCAGAGCCGTTCCTTGGAGATGCCTAGACCAATTTTTTTCAAACTTGGTACAGAGGCAACATATAATGGCATACATATGCACGTCAATTTGTTTCATGATACGATCCAATATGGTCACCTAGCAGCCATTTTGTTTGCAAATTTTCCCTGTCTAAAGCCATAACTCAGACATGCTTGAAAAGATCTCGTTCAAAGTTGGTATTAGGACAGTGTTCTATGACATACATGTGCATATTCATTGTTGTCATGATACATTCCAATATGACTGCCTAGCAGTCATTTTGTTTGCAAATTTTCCATCTCCAAAACCATAACTCAGACATGCTTGAACAGATCTCATTCAAAGTTGGTATAAGGATAGTGTTCTATGACATACATGTGCATATCCATTTTCATCTTGATACAGTCCAATATGGCTGCCTGGCAGCCATTTTGTTTGCAAATTTTCCATGTCCAAAGCCATAACTTAGACATGCTTGAACAGGTCCCCCCCCCCATACCCAACCCATCCTTTATTGTTGAATGGTTTATTCCATCACATCATCTTGAAGAGTAGGCATTTCCCATGTCCAATGAGGAGACACAACATGAGTAGGCATGTTCCATGTCCAACGAGCAGACACAACATATCTAAGTCTGTTTGATTTAGGTTCACAAGTGTTGTTGCGTTCCTTAAAACCCAATCATAGCAGGGAGTATGTCATTCTCAATGACTTGTTCATTATTGAATGTTGCCACAAAGAAATATGACCAAAATAATTCTTTATATCGGTAACAACTAGCCCCACAGTGATAGTAGGTTCAAGTCAACAAGTTACACATTTTGCCGACTTTCAATATGATACCCGTAAATTCCCTCATGACAGTCTCAAGCCATTAGCCCTCCATGTGCTACAATCCCGAGGGTTTGCCTGGCGAACTCGGGTGTCATAAACTTTGTTTGCATCTCTTAAGCTGTTTGCAGTGTTACTTATAATAGCCTAATAAAATTGGTAACAACTGATATAACACAGAGAATAGCTTTGCCTCATTTGATTTACTCCTTAGAAATGATCTTACGCTGTGAACTACACTTTTGAATTATACTGATTTTTGTTAAAATAGAAAAGGTTACACGATGAAATTAAGTCACACATTCTTCGCTTACATTAATGTTGTGGGATTTTGACTTGAAATGAGCATTAATCCAAACTATCGGTTATTCGAATTATTCGATCCATCCGGCAAAGACATCTTACAATGCGAAGGAATACAAATTAGGCAACACCTGTGAATGCACAACCATAGCGTTACTCATCCGAGTCATAGCATGCTGGAAAGTGCAGCTGAGAACACATGAACGGCCGTAGTGTATGCTAAGGTCGAAGCGGGGTCAACTAGTTTCACTTGTACATTCCCCGTTCCACATGCTCTGATAATTTCCCCTTTACGTGTATCACTATCAGTATGGCCACTTTCACATTTGATCGGGGAGAAATTGTTGAAGCAGTTGACGATGATGGCCGCTGGTCACTGGCGAGAGTACTTGCAGTCCATGCAGATGGCCGAATAGAGGTTACTTTCCCTGGATGGTCAAAGCGTTTCAATGTTACTGTGTCACCCACGTTGGTTAGAGCGAGGTGCCTGCCTGATATCAAGACCTCTACTGAGTCTTTATATAATATTCTGTGAGGCTAGTGTGTTTGCTTTCATTTACAAGGACGTGATTACGAAATGTGATAGCCAGCAATATATACATGTACACTTTTCTTAAACATTCATGTCTGCACTTAGTACGTTGTAGATGTTTTTATCATGAGATATTTTCGTATTATTTCCATACCGCGATTATTTACAATTTGTACGGATTCCCTTGTTGTACATGTGTGTCAATAATCCTGTTTAATACAGTTAGGCTGTAATGCACATGTCACCTTATTTTATTGAGATTCTGGGGCAAGACTTTAACTCTGTCAATGCTGCAAATTGAGTTAGAAACAAGTATGGCAATTTCAAAAAGGAGCTACCTGTATTGACCTTGTTGATGAATGAATGAATTCCTGAAAATATGGTATACAGTGAGAAGGATGGGAAGATATTGTCAAAAATTTATAATGAATCCTATGTGTTGAGAATATTGTTTCATGTTGAAATGCCAAAAGTAGTGCCAATAGGTAATTGAAAAATTTACAGCTGTTTACTTGTGTTATGTAAGAGCCCATCATCACATTTGTAAATATTGGTACTCTTTGATAAGTCCACTTGCTTGGCTAATGGCTTGTTCCTGTCATGTGTTGGGAGACACGAACTTAGCTTACTTCTGATGCTTGTACCATTCCCACGACCAACTACATGTATTCAACGATGTATTTCTGGTGAAATTCTGTGGAAATTTCTTTGAACAGTTGACAAATTTACATCGTAAGAGATGTTATGAGAGCTGTTAATTACTTCTGCCACGTTGAAATTCGCTTTTGCTAGCAAAAAACGCACACAAAAATTATGATCTCTTGTCATTTGGATGTACTTGAAAAGCCATTCACTTTCATGTCTTCAAAATGGTATGCTAGATAAACAAGGCTGATGTGCATGTGTGGAACTAGTTATGGCAGCATGTTTTGCAGCAATAGCTGCCATTTAATGGTATTACGGCGGAGTAGGTGAATGAACTTTGGTGTTCCCTCTATAGCAGGAATCGGTTGGCGCCCTAGAGCGTTCCAGCTAAAGTGGGAATCAGTGGTGAAAGGGTTAAACTAAAGTCAAAAACTGTCAGGCCGATTGCTAATCTCCATTCAGTCACATTGAGGGCTATATGTCTGATTGCTAATCTCCATTCAGTCACATTGAGGGCTATGTCTGATTGCCAATCTCCATTCAGTCACATTGAGGGCTATGTCTGATTGCTAATCTCCATTCAATCACATTGATCAGGGCTATGTCCGATTGCCAATCTCCATTCAGTCACATTGAGGGCTATATGTCTGATTGCTAATCTCCATTCAGTCACATTGAGGGCTATGTCTGATTGCCAATCTCCATTCAGTCACATTGAGGGCTATGTCCGATTGCCAATCTCCATTCAGTCACATTGAGGGCTATATGTCTGATTGCTAATCTCCATTCAGTCACATTGAGGGCTATATGTCTGATTGCTAATCTCCATTCAGTCACATTGAGGGCTATGTCTGATTGCCAATCTCCATTCAGTCACATTGAGGGCTATGTCTGATTGCCAATCTCCATTCAGTCACATTGAGGGCTATGTCCGATTGCCAATCTCCATTCAGTCACATTGAGGGCTATGTCCGATTGCCAATCTCCATTCAGTCACATTGAGGGCTATGTCCGATTGCCAATCTCCATTCAGTCGCATTGAGGGCTATATGTCTGATTGCTATTCTCCATTCAGTCACATTGAGGGCTATGTCTGATTGCCAATCTCCATTCAATCACATTGATCAGGGCTATGTCCGATTGCCAATCTCCATTCAGTCACATTGATCAGGGCTATGTCCGATTGCCAATCTCCATTCAGTCACATTGAGGGCTATGTCCGATTGCCAATCTCCATTCAGTCACATTGAGGGCTATGTCTGATTGCTAATCTCCATTCAGTCACATTGAGAGCTATGTCCGATTGCCAATCTCCATTCAGTCACATTGAGGGCTATATGTCTGATTGCCAATCTCCATTCAGTCACATTGAGGGCTATGTCCGATTGCCAATCTCCATTCAATCACATTGAGGGCTATGTCCGATTGCCAATCTCCATTCAGTCACATTGAGAGCTATGTCCGATTGCCAATCTCCATTCAGTCACATTGAGGGCTGTGTCCGATTGCCAATCTCCATTCAATCACATTCAGAGCTATGTCTGATTGCCAATCTCCATTCAGTCACATTGAGGGCTATGTCTGATTGCCAAGCTCCATTCAGTCACATTGAGAGCTATATCCGATTGCCAATCTCCATTCAGTCACATTGAGGGCTATATGTCCGATTGCCAATCTCCATTCAAACACATTGAGGGCTATGTCCGATTGCCAATCTCCATTCAATCACATTGAGGGCTATGTCTGATTGCCAAGCTCCATTCAGTCACATTGAGAGCTATGTCCGATTGCCAATCTCCATTCAGTCACATTGAGGGCTATATGTCCGATTGCCAATCTCCATTCAGTCACATTGAGGGCTATGTCCGATTGCCAATCTCCATTCAGTCACATTGAGGGCTATGTCTGATTGCCAATCTCCATTCAGTCACATTGAAGGCTATGTCCGATTGCCAATCTCCATTCAATCACATTGAGGGCTATATGTCTGATTGCCAATCTCCATTCAGTCACATTGAGGGCTATGTGCGATTGCCAATCTCCATTCAGTCACATTGAGGGCTATGTCTGATTGCCAATCTCCATTCAGTCACATTGAGGGCTATGTCTGATTGCCAATCTCCATTCAGTCACATTGATCAGGGCTATGTCCGATTGCCAATCTCCATTCAGTCACATTGAGGGCTATATGTCCGATTGCCAATCTCCATTCAGTCACATTGAGGGCTATGTCCGATTGCCAATCTCCATTCAGTCACATTGAGAGCTATGTCCGATTGCCAATCTCCATTCAGTCACATTGAGGGCTGTGTCCGATTGCCAATCTCCATTCAATCACATTCAGAGCTATGTCCGATTGCCAATCTCCATTCAGTCACATTGAGGGCTATGTCTGATTGCCAAGCTCCATTCAGTCACATTGAGAGCTATGTCCGATTGCCAATCTCCATTCAGTCACATTGAGGGCTATATGTCTGATTGCCAATCTCCATTCAGTCACATTGAGGGCTATGTCCGATTGCCAATCTCCATTCAATCACATTGAGGGCTATGTCCGATTGCCAATCTCCATTCAGTCACATTGAGGGCTATGTCCGATTGCCAATCTCCATTCAGTCACATTGAGGGCTATGTCTGATTGCCAATCTCCATTCAGTCACATTGAGGGCTATATGTCCGATTGCCAATCTCCATTCAATCACACAGTCAGATAGTTAGCCTGCAGTCAGCACAGTAGGGAGTCATACAAAGCAAACAAAGATAAGCAGTCGTTTGGTTTTGAATGCCTCATTTGCATACAAGTCAGTGTTTTTTTCAAACTCTAATAACATTTCACGGTGAATTTACAGAAACGTAATTTTTTCACGAGATTGTCAAGGACATTCAGAGGGTTCCATTGATGTGTTTTTTGTGTGATATTACTATAAAGTAACTGGGTTCTTGTCGATTCAAAAAATCCTGTATGGTTACACCACCATGATCTCCAAACAATGTATTACTTTTTAGTGTTTCCATGTACTCCACTATTTCAAACTACCCATATAGTTAGAGGAACACTTCAACTACATTACCTATGAATGTCAATCCATTTAAGTTTGCGTGAGGGCCAAGTCCAACCTTTTTAGGTAGCAGTGCAGAGAGGTCACACTGTATCAATGAGTTTTCAGTGGTGGTGGGTGTTACGTAACAGCCACATTGGGGTCATCTCTGGTCATTTACTAAGGATTCTATTCTACTGCACACTTTTCTTACAGCTGATACTACATCTACAGTCAATATCATTTGTCCATGGTCGAGTTGTAGTTTCCCTTTTTTATATTATACAATTTCAACAGTTTTATCAACAATCTGTATAGGAATCAGGAGGGGTAAATGAGAAACTCACACTTAGTCAGTGTTGTGCATGTTTTTCTTCAATCCTTTACACAGTAATATATCATGGGACAAATGTTTGCGCATACTTCCACTTCACATAGTATAGCTGTATTTTGTTCTGTTTCATGAAGACGGTACTATTGTAAATATATTGTGAAAGTTTCGAGCTGGTATCTCTCTTAGAAATATCGAAAATGCTCTTTTGAAATCTTTGAGTTTAGCGTGAGTGAGCGTTCACTGTGGCGGTTAATTTCAAATTAATTCGTTTGATCTTGCCGGCCATTTCCGCAGGCTAGCGATCCGACTGCACATTGAGGGCTATGTCCGATTGCCAATCTCCATTCAATCACATTGAGGGCTATGTCTGATTGCCAAGCTCCATTCAGTCACATTGAGAGCTATGTCCGATTGCCAATCTCCATTCAATCACATTTAGGCTATGTCTTCTATGAAGACTTGTTATACCCTGCCTGACTTTTGGTTTTCATATCGAAGGGAAATAGCAAATTGGTCAATAAAGTATTTAAAATATTGAATCTAGAGACACCATTCAAATTTGTGCAAGAACTTCGGCATACAGCACAGCAGTCGGGAATAATGTCTTCTGAAGTTAGTACAACATACATATTTGATTCAAGTACATGTAAATAATAAACACAAATTTATAAAGCGCCTGATATCCATCAAAAGATGCCCAATGGCGCTCCCAGTTCACATGAATGCTCTTTGGAATAGATAAGTTTTGAGTTGGCTTTGAAGATATCAACAGTAGGTGCGGTGCGAATGTCAAGGGGGAGATGATTCCATAATGTGGGAGATGAGTGTGAGAATGACCGGTCTCCATATGATTTGAGTCTGGTCTTGGGTATGTGGAGTAGTTGTTTGCTGCTTGAACGGAGTGATCTGCCTGGGTTACTTTGCTGAATGAAGTCGGAAATGTAATGTGGGGTCTTTCCATGTAGCGCTTTATATGTATCTGTCCCTGTCTCATCAGATATGATCTCTCTGCTAGTATCTCTATATTTCACCTTGTCGTTGGTCTTTTTGGTAAACACTGTGATATAAATAAACCTATTTCATCTATTTCTCACTCACACAGAAATAAAATATGAAAGGAGGGGGGAAGGGATTTGTCTTGCTTGTACAGAGAAGGAAAGTAGCAATCCATGGTTGATCTATTTTTCAGGAAAGGATTATTTCCTCTTTGTAAGCCTCAGACCTGCAATGTCCCAGTGCCTGTTTGTAATAGCCATATTCCTAGTTGTCATGGCAACAGACATGTGCAAAATTATGGGAATGCACAGACAGAAGTGGAATTAGAAAGTTTCACACCAATGTTAACCCACTTACCAGAACCAACTAACTTGGACACTAAGGTGAGTAAACTAGAATTCTACAAGTTGATCGTTAGACTAAGAAATTCAGTCAAATTTGCAGTACTTCCCAGAGTAAGTATGCACCTGTTTATATATTAAGATTTTTGACCAAAAAGACACATTTGTAACCCCAATTTGCATATTCCTGTTGGAATTTATCCAATAGGCAAAGTAGGTATAAAAATGTGAATTTTTAACAAAAACTTATATCTCAAAAATAGACTGAAATCCTACAAGTTATTTTGTTCAAAACATTTTGACACAATTGGCCCTAGCAACCATGACAATGCCCTTAGTAACAACCAAATGCCAGTATATTTCGCGAAAATAACATCATCTGGTATGTAAATGTGCCTAGCAACAAGACCACGCCCATAGCAACAGCCAAATGATCACATACATTGCAAAGATAAGTTATTAGTCCCCGCCGGACGAAGTCCAGGAAGGGGACTTATGGATTGTGTTCCATCCGTCTGTCCGTCCAGAGCCGTTTCTTTGAGATGCCTTGACCGATTTTTTTCAAACTTAGTACAGAGGCAACATACAATGGCATACATATGCATGTCAATTTGTTTCATGATACGATCCAATATGGCCGACTAGCTGCCATTTTGTTTGCAAATTTTCCCTGTCCAAAGCCATAACTCAGACATGTGTGAACAGATCTCATTCAAAGTTGGTATTAGGACAGCGTTCTATGACATACATGTGTATATTCATTGTTGTCGTGATACGATTCAATATGGCTGCCTGGCAGCCATTTTGTTTGCGAATTTTCCATGTCCAAAGCCATAACTCAGACATGCTTGAACAGATCTCATTCAAAGTTGGTATTAGCACAGTGTTCTATGACATACATGTGCAGATCCATTTTCGTCGTGATGCAATCCGCAGTTTTCATGTCCAAAGCCATAACTCAGACATGCTTGAACAGAGTAGTGATATCAAAAACAACCATATGAGGCCAAACAACATTAACCAGGTTTGAAAATGACAACATACACTGCCAGTTCCTTAAAACCCAATCATAGCGGGACTATGTCATTCTCAATGACTTGTTTTTACAGGGTGGTAATGGCACTCTTATAAACGGGTATGGTCCAGTTGGTTGCCAGAGTAATGGCTATCTACCTCAATCCTACAGACTGCAACATCAGTTGCCAGGCAACAGCAATACCTCCATTCCTGTGTCTACCTCATCATCATCAGCAGCAGCAGTATCAAGGCCAGGGGATGACAGAGATATTGTCACAGAGAGTCTTAATACAACTAAGGTTAGTACAGTATAGATACGGATATTGAGACCTTGAGGACACAATATAGATTTTCAGCCTTTACCCAACCGCATTGATACTGATGGGTTATAAATCCTATCTGATTCATTAGACACAGAAATAAACTTAGAGCTGTAGTTTCTTGTCAGATGAAGTGTTAGACCAGTTATCATAATTGAACTGGTTCAGTTGTGCTGTAGGCATGGCAAAATATTTGTGTGTATGTGTATGTGAAGTCCATGTAGTTCATGTAATTACAGTCAAAAATGGCAAGTCTAATTGCCTATTTGATGGGGACTGTTCTGAGAATTTGTTCAAATGAAAATCATCGCATCAGTATGTTAAGGTAAAAAGAAAATTGATTTTGGGAAAAAAAATTAAAGTCCCAAGTTACTCAAAGTTGAGATGTTCATAGAGAGATGAAGTTTTCTGCATGGGATGGTGATCCCCTCAGTGATATACAAATTAGGTACAAAAATGTGACCTTGGTCAAATATTTACACTTTAAAAACTATTTTGCAAACTAACCAGATTATCAATCTTTAGGCTGAAATAGTAATTTGCCAATAAACTTGAAAGTGTGTTCACTTAGATATCATTTATGTTGCCTGTGATCATATATGGTATCAGCACAGAGGGCAGTGAGCATGTACTTGATTAATCGATCGAACGATTTATTGATTGATTTATTAATTGGTCGAATGATTGATTGATTGAATGATCAATTTTTGTGGTGTAATATAACTTATTTTGTGTGTGATATTGATCAATTCACTCATTGAGTTTTGTGGTGATAGAAAACTTTTTTTCTCTCTTTCCCTGTCTACATTTCTCTCTTTCAGCTGTATGTAATTCTCTCTTTATTGACTAAATAAAGACGCCTTGTCCATTCTTCTCCTCTTATCTAAATTAAAACACCCCTAATCTTATAATTGGCGAGAGATCACTTACATTTACAGTTTGCTTTATCGCTCATCTTCTGGGAGATTATCACACTGGACAAACACTCGATCATGCATAAACAAGTAAGAAAGAGAAAAGGGATGTAACTCCGATGCACTGTGGCTTGTAGTCTTGCTGCTAGACCCCTCAGGCTTTTCTGCTCACTGTCAAGGCGACCAAAGGTCGCTAGTGAGGGCGACAGCCTGAACTGATCTAGCAAAAGTCGAAAAATTCCTCTGAGCTAATTTACATGTTGTGGGCTGGGCAATGTATGCATACATGGTATTCTGTTCGACTATGATACTTACCTGTTGGCAAAATACTGATGGGTAACCCGCATTAATTCCTCCAATCCATGCCAAGAAATTTTTGGCCCCGCCCCCTCCACCATACCTGGCTCCATATTTGGTTAGCTTAGTCTCCCGCCTAAGTGGCAGTTAGCGCATGCGTACTTGTGTCTTTTATCGCATGGCGTACAAGTGTGTAGACGGATATTGTTTTTGTCTTCAAGTACCTCCCTCCAATTCCATTATACACACTGGTTTTTCCACTTGGTTGGCTCTTTGGTTACCCTAAAGATCCTAGGATTACAGCTAAGTGTCGATTTATTGTCTCTCTCTTTGCGATTGAGATTTGTTGTGTGTTTTTCTTCTCCGTGCAGACGTCCCTTATATACGGACCTCATTGCCTTACCGTGTTGTTGTTTTTTCAGTCATTCGTTTCGTCATGACTAAACCTAAGAAGAGAGGTGTGTGTGGTCATGACATGCCTAAGCAGGATTGTCATTCCGTTTGTCTGTCTTGTCGAACGTGTTCGCACTCCAAACCCTGTGAAGTTTGTTCTAGTTGGTCCGATGAAATTTGGCGTAAACTAGGTAAACAATCAGACAAACAACGGTCATCTAAGCCGAGTGCTTCTGTCACTACTCCTGCGAGTGTACGGTCTTCGACTTTAACGGTAAGTTCTTCTGTCACAGCGGAACCGAAGTCAGGTAAGCTTTCTTCTAGTTCTGTTGTTTTAAACCGTCCTTTTCAGGACGAACTGGGTAGTAGTGCTAGTGGTATGCGGTCCTCTCTCGGAGAGGGCTCGACGACCGTAGACACTATACAGCTATCACCCCCTAGTAACGTTCCTCGAGTAGCGGTCACTTCTCCCTCTCCCCTGGGGGAAGGGTTGAGTGTACTTGACGAGTCGTCACAGCACTGTGATTCTAGTCGTCATAAGGCTACGAGTATTTCCGAGTCGAACGCTGGTCCAACTCGTTCAGTCGGTCGAGAGATCTCCTGTACTGACGTAACCGGGCCTGGTGTAGCTACTACCCACGTACCTCCTCGCTTTCCAGTCTCAGGCTCGCCAGCTAATCGGACTGATTGTATTGAGGGTACGCAGACTGGTTTATCCGTTCGCAGGGATTTTCTGAACAAGCTGCCTCAGTCATTGCCAGACCACAAAGAGACAGCACCCTCCATACCTATGGAGAAAAGTGGAAAAGATTCTCTGATTGGTGTCGTGGAGGGCAGAAGGATCCTCTCGATCCATCTCCCCAGACAATAGCAGATTTTCTCTTATTTCTGTTTGAGGAGAAAAAGTATGCAGTTAAGACTATTATGGTGTATCGCACGGCGATAGCCAATACGGTCAGAAGCATCGGGGGACCAGATTTTGGTCAGAATAAGATCTTATCAAACATGATCAGACATTTTCTTATTCAACGCCCTCCTAAACAAACGCCACTACCTCAGTGGAGTTTATCCTTGGTTCTTAGAGCACTGAGAGAACCCCCCCTTTGAACCACTTCATTCCATCTCGCTTAAAGCCCTTACCTTTAAAACGGTTTTTCTCCTAGCCCTTGCATCAGGCCGGCGTAGGAGTGAGATCCATGCATTGGATACTCGTTCGGGTTTTATTCAGTGGAGAGGGGATCAGGTGATCTTGCGCACTGACCCTAGGTTTCTGGCCAAGAATCAAGTTCTAGGATCCTTGGCTCAGCCGATCATCATTAAAGGTATTGATTCCTTTGTGGGCTCAGACCGCTCAGAGCGTCTTCTTTGCCCCAAAAGGTCCTTACTTTGGTACCTTAAACGTATCAAACTTTTTCGAGGTAGTAGGACTAGACTTTTTTTGCCTATTCCTCCGTCATCCTCTGACATTTCTCCAGCCATTATATCCAAATGGCTGGTAGAAACTGTGAAGTGGACTTACAAAGTAAGTTCCAGCTCTGCTTGTAAGTTAGAGAGAGTCACTGCACACGAAGTCAGGGCTCTCTCGGCATCATGGGCTTTGTTCTCAGGGGTACCGGTAGCACAGATTCTACAGGCAGGAACCTGGCGCTCCCCAAACTCCTTTATAAGTTTTTATATCAGGGATATGACACAGGAAGCTAGCAAGCTTCAGTCATTAGGTCCCTTAAGTGTCGGGCAGTCGGTAGTTGTAAATCAAAGATTTTCAACTAGATAGGATATGGTGGTAGACTCCCACCTCCTTTCAGTCTGACACATTCGGGTTTTTACCCATCAGTATTTTGCCAACAGGTAAGTATCATAGTCGAACAGAATTGAAGTTTCTACCGAATCTAATTTCTGTGAGACATGATACTTACCTGTTGAGCTCCCTCCCACCTTCCCCCCAGTCTCCTTGTGAAATTTTTGTCCTCTTGGAGCGATAAAAGACACAAGTACGCATGTGCTAACTGCCACTTAGGCGGGAGACTAAGCTAACCAAATATGGAGCCAGGTATGGTGGAGGGGGCGGGGCCAAAAATTTCTTGGCATGGATTGGAGGAATTAATGCGGGTTACCCATCAGTATTTTGCCAACAGGTAAGTATCATGTCTCACAGAAATTAGTTTCGGTAGAAACTTCAAATCTATTCAATAACCCATGACCTCTAGGATATGTATATTAACACACATGGTTAGAATGTTTATGTTGTTAGGATTTAGATACTTCATAGTGTTTGTATTGTAATCTGCTTTGTACTTCTATGAGTATCTTTTGTTATTCTGTGTATATGGTGTGAACTGTTTCTTTTGTGTAGTTATAGAAGTCTGTGTTTTGTTTTGCTACTAATAATTAGGGGCTTCACACTAGCAGAAAAAGTCCAAACTAAGGCCCCTCAAACTTATAGTCCGGACCAAATGTACTGTGTGAGCACATTAAATTGGTCTAAGTCCGACTTTTAGCACAACTGAACTAAAGGTTCATGGCAAAGTGTCTGTCTGTCTGTCTGTCTGTCTGTGGATGTGGATGTGTGTGTGTGTGTGTGTGTGTGTGTGTGTGTGTGTGTGTGTGTGTAAACAACTTAAAGTCAAAAACTGCTGGGCCGATTGCTTTAATATTTGGTGGTCATGTTACTTCTGGTGTCTAGTTCGGAAATTGTTCAAATGAAAATGATTGCATCAGAGATATGGGTTTTCGGTCAATAAAAATTTAAACTCCAAAAGTACTGGGCAGATTGGCATGAAATTTGATGGGGACATTCTTAGATGTGAGTAAATTAAGATTTGTTCATGACATGATGATTCTCTTAGTAATATGCAAATTAGGGCTAAAAATGTGTCTTTTTGGTCAAAAACCTATAATTCTACAACTACTCAGCAGAACAGGCTGAAATTTGAAAGAGATGCATCTGTGGGTGTATAGATAAAGAACTAGTAAGCATATAATGATCTCATCAGTAATATGCAAATTAGGTGTAAAAATGTGAATTTTGGTCAAAAATTTATATCTCAAAAAGTACTTGGTCAATGAGACTGAAACTTGGTGAGATGTTTCTAGAAGTGTTATTCTGCAGATTTTCTTCAAAATATTTTGACGCAATTGGCCCTAGCAAACATGACCACGGCCTTGGCAACAACCGAATGGCAGTATATTTTGGTCAAATAACAACATCTGGTAGGCAAGTGAGTAAACATTCAAAAAATGTATGCAAATATCCCTAGCAACAAGACCACGCCCATAACAACAGCCAAACGGTCATGTATTTCACAAAGATAACAGGGATTAATAGACAATTGAATAAACATTCAAAAAATGTATGTAAATTTGCCTAGCAACAAGACCACGCCCATAGCAACAGCCAAATGATCACATATATTGCCAAGATAACAGGGATGAATAGACAATTGAATAAACATTCAAAAATGTATGTAAATTTGCCTAGCAACAAGACCAAACCCATAGCAACAGTCAAATAATCATGTATATTGCAAAGATAATGTCAGGAATTCATACACAAGTGAACAAAAACATTCACAAATGTATGCAAATATATCTCGCAACATGACCACGCCCATAGCAACAGCCAAATGATCGCATGTATCACAAAGATAGCAACATGGTTGGATAGGCAACTGGATTCAGCAAATGAACACCTATTGTTAGCATGGACTAGCATAAGGATAAACATTTTTTAAAAACTGTACAGTTGTGCTACAACGCCATTGGCAGTATTTTTTTTAAGTCCGGATGAAACAGGTGGACTAAGTCCGGACCAGATTTGTATGTGTGAACGCATTTAGAGCAGACTAGGTCCTAAATCTTGGTGCATATTCATTAGATCGAAACCTAGACAATGAACAATGTGTACATTTCTTTCAGTCTTTTGTTTGTTAATTTATGCATGTAAACTAGGTGTCTTCATGTAAAAATTTTCCCTAAAAGTTTAAAAACTCGTCTTGTTTTTGGAAGGACTACTATGATAATATTTCGCCAGCCCCAGCTTTACTGTCATGTCAGGAAAGACAAGAACTTGATGAAAGCTATTCAGATATAAAGAAACCAAAATTGCAAAACCAAAATGGTGCTGTTATGTGGAGAGTTGTGTCTGTGGTCTGTTCTAGTACTAATAGCAGTATAAACACACTCACATTTTGCTTTGGGCGGGAGGGATTTGTAGAACATTAGTGCATGAGTTTATTAGTCCCCGCCGGACGAAGTCCGGGACGGGGACTTATGGATTGGGTTCCGTCTGTCCGTGCGTCCATCCGTCCGTTCGCAGCCATTTCTTGGAGATGCCTGGACTGATTTTTTTCAAACTTGGTACTGAGCAACATACAATAGCATACATATGCACGTCAATTTGTTTCATGATATGATCCAATATGGCCGCCTAGCAGCCATTTTGTTTGCAAATTTTCCCTGTCTAAAGCCATAACTCAGACATGCTTGAACAGATCTCATTCAAAATTGGTATTAGGACAGTGTTCTATGACATACATGTGCATATCCATTTTCGTCGTGATACGATCCAATATGGCTGCCTGGCAGCCATTTTGTTTGTGAATTTTCCATGTCCAAAGCCATAACTCAGACATGCTTGAACAGATCTCATTCAAAGTTGGTATTAGGACAGTGTTCTATGACATACATGTGCATATTCATTGTTGTTGTAATACGATCCAATATGGCTGCCTGGCAGCCATTTTGTTGGCGCAGTTTTCATGTCCAAAGCCGTAACTCAGACATTCTTGAACAGCTAGGTCTAACTTACTTGTATCTAGAACTAACTTACTTGTACCATTTGTACAAGGTACTAGATTACAGTTGCACACGTACACTAGCGTTGGCATTTGGTCGATCGTTACGTAAATTTGAAAACACCAAAATCGTTACATAGATGACAATTTTTTTTTTACAGATTACATGTAGGTCTCGTGTTTGGACTCCATAATCGGGAAAACTTCAAAATTAACAAGTATCGCACGGACCAGCACGGACTAAGCTTTACACTTCCATACTTACTGTACACTAGGTAGCTAGCTATGTGCGATCTCGAGTTTGGTAGAAATTTCATTGATGTTGCCGTTATTTTCCTTCCATTTTCTAATTCTTCGAAAGTATGTTATGGCTGTTTTATGATTGGCAGGGTTCGTACGGTCCTGGAAAACCCTGGAAAACCCTGGAATTTCAAACCCTCCCTGGAAAACCCTGGAAAACCCTGGAAAATGTGCCCTACCCCTGGAAAACCCTGGAAAATGATCATGACCAATCGATCAATTAATATTGACGATCGTCATGTCAGTGCTCGAGCCACCCATTCATATGATTCTGAATCTCATAAATGTAAAATGTCGAAAATATTTTCAAAGTCTTTCGCCACGGTGGTGAATCAAAATTCACGCCGATTAGACCCAGTCAAACGATCGTTCCACGAGACACTTTGCCCCACAGACCGTGCCTATGCGTAGTTGAATGGGCACCGCAGTGTTTGTTTCGATCTTGCATATTGCTACTCCATCTCCCAGTCGCCATTTCAGGGACATGATATTGTAAACAGTCCCGGCCAGGGGTAACATTGACAGTAGGTCTGTTAACAAGATTATCGTAACATTGTAGCGAGTATCAAAGCATCATCAACCACGACTAGAAATTGTTACAAGTTCGGCGCACGAGTCCGACATACTACTACTAGAAACTCAGGCATGGCAATACTACGGCCTAGGGAAGTGCAGTTGAATTTCCGGGTTGTGGAAGTACGGTTTTGACTTTTATGTCGTCGATAAATGGGTATTTGTGTTACATGTTCTAAAAGAATAAACTACTGTTTTATGTTTTCGGTACAGTAACATTCGTCAGTGGTCAAGTTGAGTTGAGAAATCACGATGTTCCGCAACTCGTGGCATCCATACATAAACATCGAGACGCTAGCGATGAATGTATTCAGTTATTCATAGCTCGAAATTTCGTAACGTAAATGACGTTTTCATTCAAAATTTTGAAGAAAAAAATTATTTATTTTTCTGTATATGTCTGAATTAGACTGACGAATGCTGCGACTCAATCTTACACGATCAGTGTACCAGCTTGACGAAACGGCTACTTAGGGGAGAACCATTTGATTTCGGGGGGGGGGGGTATGGAGGAAGTAGGTACGGGAGCAATTTTTTTTCCAGTCAGAGTGACAGCAATTTTTTCTTTCTACTGTCAGTCCTGCATCAATTTTTTTTTTTCAAATGGAGTAGCACTGCAAATTTTTTTTTAATTAGTCATTACTTTAGTGTCAACACCCCTGGAAAATGGCCAAAATCAATATGAATACCCCTGGAAAACTGACGAAAAACCCCTGGAAAGTCCTGGAATTTTGTTTTGCTTTAAGTGTACGAACCCTGGATTGGTTAAACTTGTATTTCCAAACCCAATGTCTCATCTCAGAAAACAGCCAATAAAATCACAAACATGTGCTTCTCCGAGTTATCCCGATGTGTACGAGTACCACCCCAGCTATTTCAAAACAAACGCTACAATGCATACGTCGTGGTGGGGTGAATACCGAGTCTAGTTTGGTCTTCGCTCTATCTCGGTATGTTTTACTACGCTGTCAGTCGATGTCATTTACATGACGAGGGTTATTGCCGGATAGTGCCAAAAACATGTGGAAACGATTTCTGGAAAGAATTTAATACGATTTCTCAACTTTCAAATTTGAATGAAACAAATATTTTCTGATGCCTCCATGATTGTACTTGTAGTCTAGTTAGTTCACGTTACGTTCATCTCCACAGCATGCACAGAGCTAGAGATCGTAGAGAACAGTCGGCAGGTATAAGGAACTAGACTAGGCAGTGATGTATGATCTATGTGTACAACATAGACAGTTGTCCTTGAGATTTGAGGATAATTACAGAAATAAAAGAGTTGCCAACGTTAGATTTGTTTATGAATTATATCACTGCACCCGTAATCAACGTCGCTTATCATCAGAATCAAATGTCGCACTAAATGTATCAAAAATGTCTTGCTTCCCAGCCATCAGAAAATTTAACTGAAAGTATTGGAATTCTTGATCGAAACATATTCAGTCATAAAATCCTCAGGTTTCTGACAATTTCCAATACTTGTTACAAGAAAGACTGCAGTCCAAGAACATTTGGTTAGCTACATGTATTACATCTGATGCCATATTCGTGACACGCACGATCATTGTCCAGTTTGCACCACATGGTGTGCCTCACCTCCTGTACGTGCATGTAACGTATGTCTAGCTTGTCTGTCAGTGTCACATTTTGCTTCCACTCTTCAGTTTTCTCAGATGTTTTAAGAATTTAAAAATAGTCAGTGTCTGATCGACAAAATTTCTTTCCACTGAAGTTTAGAAAACATTTAGTTCTACTCTACATAAACATCGTGTTGTTGCATCATGAGATATCACAGTGACCTCATACAAGGCTTCGCTTCGCGCTTCCTTCAATGTCCGGTCCCCATGAAACTAGTTTGAAGGCTTTCGCTAGTGATAGCGTGGCCAGTCTTGTTTTACCGTGTAATCGTCAAATGTTTTCCAAATAATTAAGAATTACTTTCTTTATTTTTACACTTTGGGTATTTCAGTTGCTATTAGAACTTCTATCTAACGGCATTGTAATGCTTCTTCTAAGCAAATGATAAAAAATCAGATAAATAAAAGTCATTGAATGTGAAACACTCGACATTACAAGTGTTTATGTATATCTAGTCTAGCCATTTTGATTTTTTTTGCCATAATATGGGGACATAATATTTTGACATTTATACCCACAGACACTGACAATTAGTCAGTAAGTGTGAGTAAATATCAGTAAATGTTGGTTAATAAGACATGTACACTGTAGTTTTTGTTTACTGATGTCTATTACAACCACTAGCAATGTATTTTTTCACAATGCTGTTGAGTTTTATTCACCTGTTGACTACGCTCGTCATAGGCTACGTGCTAACCATGTCGCCTTATGACGTCATAAAATCCTGTGGTCTAGGTGTGACCGGAAATACCCGAAAACTCTCGAGGTAAATCCGAAGTGAACTGACTGAAAAAAGATCATTTTAAGGTATTTGCAGATGCTTTTTTAAAGTTTTAAAACCAATGAATCATGTTAAATTCTTTGAGGAAGTTTTTGAAATTTCATCTTGTGATTATATTTGATTCCAAGGAGTACAGTTTCAAGTGATATCAATCACCTTGCCAGAAACAGCGACTGCAACAGAGATGTTCGTTCTTACGTTCACAATTTCATTTCTGCGCAAGAATGCATTTGTAACTGGTGTAGTGCCATGTCAACTGTATTGACAGATTTTATTAAAATATGGCATTAACCGTAGTAATGCAATGTTTGGCGTTGACGAAGCAGTCATACAGTCTCTCAACTATGATAGTTTACTGTAGCTGACAGTCACAAGTATTCCAAATTTCGCCAATTTACCAAGACAAAACATTGAGAGTCTGTTGTATAAAGGCCATTTTCATAAACTTGCTGTGATGACCCATTTGTTATGGATATATTCCAGTCAGTTGAAGTTATAGAACGTAGAAGTAGCGAAATTTCTAAACGAAACACACATGAAGTGGATGAAATACACTTCCCAGCGCCAACAGTAGCAAAAATATAATATATTTTATGATTTATATACTTATAAATTTGTGGTGCTTGACAAACCTCCACATCAACCAATTTCTTGTGACATCGATTATAAATCTTGAAAACATTACTTCAATACTAAATTACTTGTACCTGTAATTTCTTGGTTTTATAACATCCGACATAGCTTTGAAGAACACCTGATACCAAATTATAGACATCATCATGTACACAAGATAAACAAAAATGCGCTGTAGTACGTACGGCATAACATGTGACATTTTGTTAACGAACAGACGATGAGCAAATCGTTGTGACGTCAAGCTATTTCAAGTTGACTGTACAACCACAAACAAGGAAGAAATTTGTCTGTGGTGGAGAGTACGTGCTCAAAATCCAGGCATGATTAACCTAAATCACATTGGAATATAACGTGAAACCTGAAATTCTGGAAACTACTGATACAATATTACGCACTGATGTCAACTCTGAAGTCTCGTTCAAACGGTCACTTGGTTTATTACAGCATTGTAATTTATTTATTTCAGCATTCACCAGTTGATCAATCTATTGATGTTGATTAAATCCTTCTATTAACGTGAAAATCAAAAGTTTTAACGAGAATAATTATTCAGCAATAGATACATGTATAGTCATTCCTTGGAGTAATTACCGGTATACTGTCAGTATAATTACTCCAAAGTAACTCAAAACAGATTTGTACATTTTTCACATCATGAAACACATGAAAGCCGCTGTCAACTTGTTCATCATAGTCACAGTGCAGTGCATGTTTACCATAGGCACTTGTTTCCCGAGACATGTATCAGAATATATCAGAATACAATAAAATATCGATAATAGTGGCGTGTAATAATAATAATCAGTCTATGTAGTCATGCAAGTAAACTCAGGGCAGCTTGATATATTGTGGAATTTTGCTGGAAATAAAATACATGCCAACATGGCTTTCTTATAGCGATGATTTTGACGACATTATCTTATACATCCATGATTATGTGTACTCGAACCAGGATGTGATGATGCACTGCAGCCTTAAAATGGAAAATTTTACTGTATGATCGCACGTCAAGTATCAAAGTCTATGCATTCGGAGAGGGGTATGTGTTGAACTATTTAGTGAGCTGGGCATTTGCTAACGTTCCTTCCATAAATATTTGTAATAGATTGATAATTGAAAGTGAATTTGGTTGTGTTCAGAGGCAAAACTTGTTTATACAGTGAATTTTCCCGAGTGGAGCCACTTTCTCCTGATAACGATTGGTACCATTGTCAAAATGAACGCATGTCACGAACGAAAAGCACGGTGAGGTCTGCCATGCATTATCATTGTACAATGTATCATGTCGTTGTGTTTCGTTGCATGCCCTTGAATAAATACCATCGCCAGTCACACATTGAGCAGTTTATATAGTTCCAAATATCAAATATACTTATAAATGTTACAGATACAACCACCGTGACTTGTGATTCCTCTGTGGCTGAGGCAACAATTTCAACATGTACAATGTATTGTTTTCACTACCGGTGATTGACGATATACGGTAACTTCCATTGGTTTTATTTTCAATTCAGGGCCGAAAATCAATAGCTAGAAAGTAGCACGAAAGTAATAAAAAGTGACAATGTGACACTTCTGTATGTCATACAAAATAAACTTGCCGATACAACCAGAAACTATATACAACAATTGCACAATAATTATAGCTTTCAACTTTCAAGGATAACAAACATAGCTCTACGTTTGCCTACGCTACGGAAGGTAGATACTTTGAACGTGTCCATAATCACGATCACAAAACCATTGAAAATTTTCCTAAACTTGTCCTTGATAGTGATCACAAATAAAGACAATACAAGTGACAAAAGTATGCGGATGTACTAAATCAAAGTATCCTCCGACTTGGCTAAAGTTCACCCGGGAAACTTTCTCATGTTTATTCATGACACTTACCTCCATCGCAGCCATGATAGTGAAGTCACGTCCCAAATTCTCGCGTGATCTCGTCTCTTAAATGACATGGCAATTTGTGCGGTAATGACGAGAGGTTCAAAACATTTTGTTTACGATCGAATTATTCTCTGAAGCCGTACGTCGTTACAAGGGTCAATTTGACTTGCATCCGTGGACAGTATTTGAAATATTGAAAAAAATGACAATTTTAAACAATTTTACAACTTTAATGTGAGTGATCTCTCACAATTATAAGAGTAGGTGTGTTTTAATTTAGATAAGAGAATGGACAAGGCGTCTTTATTTAGTCTCAGACCACTAACTTAGTGGTCTGAGATTTAGTCAATAAAGAGAGAATTACATACAAATAAGAAATCAATCAATAAATCGGTCGATCCATCGATTAATCAATGACATGCTCGCTGCCCCCTGTGGTATCAGAGAAAGCGTGATAAGTCAGACTGTCCTTGTGTCATACCAGACTGTCCTTGTGTCATACCAGACTGTCCTTGTGTCATACCAGACTCGTATAGAACTTGTAATTGTCACCATCCCATGATTGACCCTTTCTTCTATATTAATGAACTATACTTTGTATACAGTATAGTTCATATACCGGGTACATTTTCTCCTGAAATGTATTTGAGTCAATTATTAAACATCACTTCATGTTATAAGCCGGCATTGCTATGTATGTTGTATTATAGGCACATATTGTATATCCCAATTAACTGTACAATAGGACTATATTGTCTATCCCAATTAACTGGACTATATTGTCTATCCCAATTAACTGTACAATAGTGTTGGACTATATTGTCTATCCCAATTAACTGTACAATAGTGTTGGACTATATTGTCTATCCCAATTAACTGTACAATAGGACTATATTGTCTATCCCAATTAACTGGACTATATTGTCTATCCCAATTAACTGTACAATAGTGTTGGACTATATTGTCTATCCCAATTAACTGTACAATAGGACTATATTGTCTATCCCAATTAACTGGACTATATTGTCTATCCCAATTAACTGGACAATAGTGTTGGACTATATTGTCTATCCCAATTAACTGTACAATAGGACTATATTGTCTATCCCAATTAACTGGACTATATTGTCTATCCCAATTAACTGTACAATAGTGTTGGACTATATTGTCTATTCCAATTAACTGGACTATATTGTCTATCCCAATTAACTGTACAATAGTGTTGGACTATATTGTCTATCCCAATTAACTGTACAATAGTGTTGGACTATATTGTCTATTCCAATTAACTGTACAATAGGACTATATTGTCTATCCCAATTAACTGTACAATAGTATTGGACTATATTGTCTATCCCAATTAACTGTACAATAGTGTTGGACTATATTGTCTATTCCAATTAACTGTACAATAGGACTATATTGTCTATCCCAATTAACTGTACAATAGTATTGGAATATATTGTCTATCCCAATTAACTGTACAATAGTGTTGGACTATATTGTCTATCCCAATTAACTGTACAATAGTGTTGGGATATGTCTTGCAATGTAGAAGACTTGTCTATCGTAACAATTACAATGGACCTTTTTAATTGCAGCCTGTAATCTCTTCCATCACAAACTGAAAAGTTATAACTTATATGATGGATCTTTTTCCTCTACAGATGATTGAAGGGAACAGTACCCTTCTCACTGACATTTCATATTGTCATAGTGGTGATGATGAAGATCCACCCGGTGACGTTACAACACACATTACCTGTAATGCTGCCCACCATGACAGGAATAGTAGTGATACTGAACCCCTACCTCAGCACAATGTGAACTGTAGTTTGTCTCATCTCCCTGCCTGTCACATAATGACAGACTTACAGGATCAGACTGACATCAATCAACAAGGAGCTGCACTTTTACAAAAATCTTCCACTCAGGGTCATCATGGCAATACAGGTGTTAATCATTGCCATACTTACAGTGATTCCACCACAAGCCCCCTGCTGTGTCCAGCCGTGGATAATGTTGCACATGACTCAGGGATATACGAGTCAAACCTGAACTCAAAACATACATCATCAGCTGATACAGTTTGGGAAAGGCGGCCATTTCCTGTTGAGTCAGAATATGAAGCCCACCTCAACAACCACAGTGGTAGTGAATCAGAGGAGGAAAGAAGACTGACAAGTTCAGAGCTAAGCAACACACAAACCATGGACAATTCGGAAAGCAAGAATAGTCAAGATACCTCACCACACTTCATTGAGTTTGCACTAAATATGTAAGATTGTTTTGTGATTTATTGTAAAACATAACATTATGTATAAGATATTATATGCCTAGTATAGACAATTTTTTAAATATTTAAATACAGGGCAAGTATACTGCCTGCACAGAAACTTTTGGCAACAAGGTGGAAGTGTTGTAAGCAACACATTTCTTGTGTGTTCTCAGATGTTTGTTTAAGTATTTTTAAAAAGTATGCTTAGCAGCTGTTCCAGGTTTAGAGACAGATTACCTCATTTCTATGTTGTTATTAGGTGGAATTCTAGACCAAAAGTCACATTGTAAGAGTACATCATGTGAGATCTTAGGTGATGTGGAATGTGATGAAAAGATTGCTCTACTAAACTGAATACCAAACAGCAGCCCAAAATACAGAATGCCAATTTGAGTCTTTTGATTCGGAGACAGGGTTCACATTCAACATTTCACTCAAGGGTCAAATAATTTACCATGTATATTAGGGCTGAATCAGTCAGTCTTCTTCAGCTGTTATTGTAGACAATACATTGATGTAGATTCCTCATATGACCATTCTTCAGCTGTTATTGTAGACAATACATTGATGTAGATTCCTCATATGACCATTCTTCAGCTGTTATTGTAGACAATACGTTGATGTAGATTCCTCATATGACCATTCTTCAGCTGTTATTGTAGACAATACATTGATGTAGATTCCTCATATGACCATTCTTCAGCTGTTATTGTACACAATACATTGATGTAGATTCCTCATATGACCATTCTTCAGCTGTTATTGTAGACAATATATTGATGTAGATTCCTCATATGACCACAGGAGGGCATTGCATATTATCGGTAAATAGCAAGACAGTTTGGCATCAGGAAAAAAGAAAATTAGAACAGAAAATCTTCTTCTATTATGAACATGTGGACACACCATCAACCCTGAAAACACCAAGCTGAAATGTGAAATACTGAGTAATAGAAGCAATCAAAATTAAACAGCAATGGCCGTCCCAAGTAGGGATAAGATATCTGTAGTGTACAACACCCTCCTGCAATCATATGACAATCTTTGCCATTCAATAACATACAATATTAACAGTTGAATAAGCCAAGTGATTGAACCGAAATAGACTTACTAAATTATTTATGCTCTGATGTCAGAATTACTATAATAGAAATCCTTAGTAGATATGAGGAGCCGAAATCAAGTCATGTCAGATCTGAGGAGCTGCCATTGTGGGAAAGTGATTTGAGAAACAAATTTTAATTGGATAATTTTGTGATTTACTTGGATTATACCTTTATTTTCTTTTGATTTTGTTCCATTTGATAATTTGGTATTATTAGCTCCCAATGGGCACAGCCTGGAGGGGGGTTGTAGGATGACCCATGACCATCCCTCCAGCCATACATGTGTCCATCTATCTGTCCATCCATGGCCAGCAATATCTCTGACACCCATGACTCAATTCTAACTAAACCTAGCAAAAACTGTGAAACACGTCATTTTATTTTGTGACCTTTGACTTTTATGATAAAATAGTCAGCATACTTGTGATAAAAATACACACTTTACCATATCTCAAAAGGTTTCATATAAATGGACACCATTCAAGCGTCTACCCCCCACATAACCGATAATAAGCTTTCTAATTGGACCTTGACCTGGACTATTATTGTAAAAGCAAAGAGCCAAAATTTGCCTCTTTCTAACATAACTGAAAACAGAGACTCAATTCAAGTATATATACCCATATTTACAAAGTTAATCTACCTTTTTATACCTTGACCTTTGACCATGACCAGCATCTTCAAGGTCAAATGGCAAATTGCTGAATAACATGAAGATTTGTAGCTGTGTCTGTACCTCTATATTTGTTGAGTTAAGCCATGTGTCATTTGACATTGACCTTCATATTCAAGGTCAAGTAGCACATTTTAAATATCTTTGAAATTTTTAAACCAATAGACATCATACAAATATGTACCAATACATTGTTTAAGTTATATGCGTTTTTGGTCAAAAAATGTGATTTTGGTAAAATGAAACTCAAAAACGTCTAGGCAGATTCACCTAAAATTTGGTGAAGATGTTGATAGGGATGTGTAGACAAAGGACTGTTCTTGACATGGTGATCCAATCGGTGATATGCAAATGAGGATTAAAAATGTGACTTTGCGGAAAAAAAATCAAAATTACTGAGCAGATGGGGCCGAGATTTTATGGAAATGTTCTTTGGGGTGTTTAAATTAAGAAGTATACCTGACATGATGATCCCATCAGTGACATGAAAATTAGGGCTACAGATGTGGGTTTTTGGGGTCAATAATCTATAATAAGTCCAAAACTACTGAGCAGATTGGTCTGAAATTTAATGGGGATGCCTATGGAGATGTGTACATGATGGTGTATTCACAACATAATGAGCACATCGGTGATATGTAAATTAGGTCTAAAAAATGTCAATTTTGTTCAAAACCTTATATCTTGAAAACTACATTGTGAATGGGGTTGAAACTGGGTGGGGATTTTTCTGAAGGTGCTATTCTGCAGTTATTGTTTGATAACATATTGACAAACTGGACCCAAGCAACCATGGCCATGCCCTTTAGCAAGAGTGAAATGATGATGCAAGTTACAAAGATAACAACAGGGACAGGTAGGCAAGGGAATAAAGAATCTTAATAATAATTGATTAATAGGCAAGCAAATAAACATTCAATGCATGCATGCAAATATGCCTGGTAACAAAACCATGCCCATAACGACAGCCAAGTGGTGATGTATATATCAAAGGTAACAGCAAGCATGGGTAGGCATGTGAATAAAGATTGCAAAAGTGTAAGCAAATATGCTTAGCAACAAGATCACACCCATAGCAACAGCCAAATTTTGAAAAGGGTCACCATTGAATTTGTCTACACTATATCATAAGGAGTTACCTTTCTGATAAGACAGTAGTCCATGATCTTGACATTCATATTCAAGATCATTTAGCAAGTTCTGTCATATTTTTGAACTTTTGCACATACTAATGTATTGTACAAGTACTAGACACAATCCATACTTTCTGTTTGAAAACTTGCCTTTGTCCTTGATGGTCAGTCTTTAGGCTTTAATACAAATTTACTCAATAAAACTGAATATTTTTGCCTTTAGACACCATTTACAAAAAGTATCTCAGCATCCATGTTGTGAAAGAATGGCTGTCCAATCAGACTGAATTTGTTTCATAATACTGTGAATAGTAAATGTCCCATTTTCCCCTCTAGTGTATTTGGTCACATGGCTTCACTTGATTTTATTGGTAAATATTGCTATAAGTAATGTTGTGAACTTGCCAGTGAATTGTTGACAGTATTTCAGCTGCAGTTCTTTCAACCTAGCCTCCAACCCAAACCTTTCTATAGATGTTGCTACATTATATGTACTAGTTCCATAGTTTGTCTCCACATTTACTACAATAGGAATACACATTGATGAAGTTACATACAACTCAAAGGGTTAATGTTGACTATAAACATTCGGGTGCCCACAGTTAGTAAGCATCTGGTTCCTGTATTCATGACTGACTGAAGTAAACTTTTAGAAAATTTTACTGTGTGTCATTTCAAGATCATACATGTAGCAATGACCTGAGACAGTGTAAATGGATTGAAAATATTGCGAAATGTAAACTATTGTCATGATTGCGAAATGTAAACTATTGTCATGATTGCGAAATGTAAACTATTGTCATGATTGCGAAATGTAAACTATTGTCATGATTGTGAAAATAACAGAAAAAGTAGTAGTCTACCTACACACATCTCGACTATTGAACATGGGAAGGAAAGCTAACACATTTTACTGCTACATTTTGCAGACAATTGAAAGTAGCTGTTGTGTGCACCCTGGTGTTTGTAGCTGATACTATCTCTCAGATTTTTACTGCAAATTCAAAATGTCTGTGACTTGTTATAGTAAATGTGGAGACAAACCAATACATGTATTATAGCTACATCTGAATACACAGTTTGGTTAAAGACTGGGTTGAAAGAACTATAAGAGCACAATACATGTAATGTTGGGGGCTGTGTCTTCGAACACACGAGACTTGTTCAGAAATTCTACCGTGCAGCTAACAGTGTGTTCATTGTCGGCAACAATTTTAACTTTGTCAGAAAATTACAAGTGATGAGTGTGGTATACATACTGAACAACACAGTTTGCTAGTTAATCATCCACAAGGTATGACTTACAATATGTTTAAAATAACTTGCGGTTTCTCTGTCAGTTGCTAGGAGACTTTTATAATAACTGGCGGTATCACTGTCAGTTGCTAGACATTTATCCCCTGCCAAAGATTGTATTAAAAAGATGATAAATTAAAAGAAGAGAGAGAAGTAATACTGTGAACCACATAGAGTAATTGTGTGTACTGTTGGGACAGTGTGAGATAGTCACATATTTTTATTCTGTTCAACCTTCAGAGTAAGTAAGACCAGTCTTCTTTGAATGTTTATGATGTTGCAAGGATTGTTGGGTGGTGTGGGGGGAGTCAGGTAAAATTTAGATACAGAGTTCTTAAGAAAGGAAGTGACTCTGATAATTCCACCTGTTACCATAGTTACTTAGTAGTATTATTTGTCTTTTAAAAGTTTATGAAATATATATATTTATTGTATATTATGAACTACCTCAGTAAGGACCATATTACATGCCAAATCTCAGGGAGACTTGTCTCTACAGTTAAAGTATGGTTCACATATTTATAAATCTGGTTGACAAGAAAAAGATTTGACTATTGTGCAACGACGATGACAAAGATATTAACCATAACATAGACAGGGTGTTCACTAAGGAAACAAAGAGAAATTGCTATGAACATAACCTAACTAGTAGTCAGAATCAAGTATGTCAGCTGACAATATTTATAAGCACAGGAATTGTTTACAAGCAAAGCTGACATATGTTTTTAGTGTACATGTACCTGATTTAGGCATTAAGTTATCAGGTCCCAGTTTTTACCAAGATAAGATAGGACTAAGTTTTTATGTATCTCTTGTTTGTTGTATTAAAATGAAGTGACTTTAGTAGATCTTTCAATCTATGATAGTGCCCCATGTACATACCTACCTGTATTTATCTTGTATCCATGTGTTCTCATGTCTCTGTACATTGTGTTACTTGTAAATTGACCTCCCTTGATCTGATGACCTTTTGATGTCAAGAGTTATGTGTTAGCTTACTCTAATCAGCTGTCACCTCGTATGGTTTTCAGAATTGAGAATGAAATGTAGCCAGTGATCATGTGGCTATGCAATGTGTCCAAACAAGGAAGTAAGTAAACTAAACATTGTCCATGTTTAGAGGTTGTGAAGGATTCTTTGTAACATTTTGTGCTTCAAGTTGTGTGAATTTGGATTAAATGTAGCAGTCAGTTGTAGTTGTAGGGGAACAATATGCAGAGAGAGAGGGGGAGAGAGAGATTTGTTAAATTTGGAGCTCAGTGTGCTCTCAACCAATCATGTTTTAAATTCTTGGTCACATGACTTACCCAATCAAATCACATTTTCATTGTCATATGGTAAGTGGGGGAGGGAGGGTGTTAAAATACAGTCAACTCTATCTTAAAGTATATACACATAAATTCATCATTGCATTGATGTTTTGCCAGAAAATTATGCGAGTCCTTTTTTCAGAAGGAAAAAGGAATGAAAAATATTAGAATAGGTAACTGGGGAAGTCATTGGACTGTGAAAAATGAAATGATTGTGACTTTTACTCTGCCATGCAGCTGATTTTTTAATGCATACTATTGTAATAAGAGTAATGATATTCTGTAGTGATGTCTTGTGATTTATGTATGTGACCTTTTACCTTTAGTGTACTAGTGACTTATAACCTGAGTTGCATGCAAAAATATTGACTTGTTCTTATGTATTACCTTACTATTAACTATTGTAAAAAAAAAAGTTATAATAATAAGCCCAACACACCAGTTATTGGCCTGTATATGCTCAGGGGACTGTAAGCTTAAAACCTCAGGTTGTTTTTCAAAATGTATTTATTGACACATGCCAGCTGATTGTATACCTAACCTGACAGGAACCTGTTTGTCCTGGGTCAGACTACACATAAAAATGCACAGGTACCTACTAAATGCTGCAAGAATTTTACTCTGCTTGATTGATTGATTGATTGATTGATTGATTGATTGATTGTGTGCAAACAAGCATTATTATTATTTTTTCCCTGTATGTTTTGTTCCTATCCAAACCAAAGAGTATTTATTGCACTTCAAGATTGCATTTCACATATAGATGAAAATAACTTGAGCATGTTATGGCCACAATTCACAACTCAGTTTTACCAGTTTGTATACTTTTCTACAGGCATGTTTCTCTTCTGCAATCTGTAATATTGTAATAAATATTATCCTTGTTGACAAGCTTTGTGGGCTTGTAGTTTCAATAGTAAGTGATTTAGTGAAACATTGTAATGAATGGAAGAAATAGCATCTTCTTCAGGAATCAATAGCAGGAGATTTACAGTGAGGTTAGAACTAGACAAGTAGCACCACAAAGTGTTTTATGTGTGGAAATCAACTGATATGCTAGCCATAGCAGAGAAATGGTAAATGTAATGAAAGGATGCTAGTAAAACTGAACTGTGAGATTTCTTAGCTTTCAAAACAAGGAAATTTAACTGAAACTAACTTGTCTGTCATGTGATTTATGGTACATGGTATAAGGGCTTAACTAATAAACTGTCTGTCAAATCACTTATTTTTCTACAGCGGCCTTTTGAAAACCTCTACATTTATCTTATTCTGACCCATCTTGTATAAACACTGTTTAATTTTGTATATGTAAAAAAGAAAAGAGTTTTATGATAATTGTATCAGTGTTTATATCAAGATCTACTTGTCTTGAAAATAAAAAGAACCCACTTAATTAAACAGCAGAATCCCTGTCAAGTGTGTCTCATTGTTTTATTCTCAGGCCATATAACTGGCAGACAGTAATCCTTTCCAAATAACCTAAACTTGACATGTCATAGGTAGTATACATAAACCCCATTATTGCCTTGTCGTCTTATGCATGTGCCAATAGTTCCAAGGCAATTACAGCACACTGTTGAACTGAACTATTATAATGCTCAGTTTGTCAATCTGTCTGTCTTGTCTGTGTGTGTGTGTGTGTGTGTGTGTGTGTGTGTGAATGGTAGGTGGGGCATGTTACTTTTTAGCACAACTGAACTGATAAGGTTCAGTAGTGCTATAGACATAGCAAAGTGTCTGTCTGTGTGTGTGTGTAAAAACAACTTAAAGTCAAAAACTGCTGGACCGATTGCTTTGATATTTGGTGGTCATGTTACTTCTGGTGGGTTGGGAAATTGTTCAAATGAAGATGAATGCTTCAGAGATGTGGGTTTTGATCAAAAACTTAAACTCTAAAACTACTGGGGCAGATTGGCATGAAATTTGGTGGGAACATTCTTAGGGATGAGTAAATTAAGATTTGTTCATGACATGATTCCCTCAGTAATATGCAAATTAGGGCTAAAAAGGGGTCTTTTTGGTCTACATTTGCTCTACATTATATGCAAATTTGGCCTTAAAAAGGGACTTTTGGCAAGAAATAACTTAAACCCAAACTGTCTGGGTGGACGTCTCTAGAATGGCTAGATGGTGGATTGCTCTAGACAGGATGATCCCAGATGTCTCTAGAATGGCTAGATGGTGGATTGCTCAAGACAGGATGATCCCAGATGTCTCTAGAATGGCTAGATGGTGGATTGCTCAAGACAGGATGATCCCAGATGTCTCTAGAATGGCTAGATGGTGGATTGCTCTAGACAGGATGATCCCATGGCTCAAAATGCAAAGTATTGCTAACCTGGTGTGACTTGGGGTTTAAAATATTTGGGAAATTGGTCCAAAAGTTAATTGCAATGCTTTTTACAGTTGAAGAGTTGTTGGGCAGATCAGTCTGAATATGATGTTTGGTCAAAATCCTGAAAACTACCTGCCACTCCATTAAAACCTTTAAGACATTGACCTTCAGGGTCAGTTATTAAAATTCAGCCATTTCTTGCTGATCATAGACACTTTGTTGTATTTTCTTTTAAATCAGGTAATATAGGAGAACAAATATGTCTAATTAGAATTACTTTTAATGCTCGTATCACTTTTACCAAATGGCAGCCATATCTGGAGTACCAAATCAATATATTACTGCTTTTCTCAAAAAACTTCAATACAGTCTATTCAAGTGTCTAGATCTAACCGCATATAATCACTTGCAACCTTTGACCTTGAACTTCTTGGTCAATTATCAAAATTAGCTATTTCTTGCATATTGCAGATAGTCTGTAGCGTTTATCAAACTGACCCTTTCAGTTGATCTACTATCCTCGGCACAACATCTACTAACATCCTTAGGAAATGCCGCTGCAAAAGTTGGTCTGATGCTTAACCGGCAAGTTAACGCAAAGAAAACAGAATGTATGGTCTTGAATGATGACACAGATCTACAACCAATCCGTTCCAGAAATGAGGTCATCATTAAAGATGTAGATGACTTTTAATATCTCGGCTCATATGTTGCTGGCATTAGGGGTAGACCATTCGATATCCTGGGGGGGGGGGGGGCTTGGAAGATTGGTGGAGAGTCATTATTTTTTTCCAACCTGCTTGCTTGTGAATTATATTTTTTCTCCTTCGCCTATGCTGGCAACATTTTTTTTTCTTTCCTTCTTTGAGATATCCAGATTTTTTTCCATTGGGCCGACAAAAAGTCACTGACCCCCATGAATAAAGTTTCATAGCAGTACAGTAAGCTGTAGAGAGAAGAGCTTTGAGACTGGGATATGTCCACCTCTTGTGTGAGTGTGTGTGAATGGGGAGGTTGGGGGGGGGGGGTTGTAGGGGGTCTCCCCTAGAAGCCCTGGAGGATTTTTACTATTCACAGACACTTTCAGACAATAATTTGCAAGCTTTACAAGACAGCTCTAACATGTAAAAAGCAACTACATAAGGTTGAAACATTTTTGAAATAAAAGTTTCATAGAATCTTGACAGTAAGAGGTGAGGGAAAGAACTTTTATTTGAGACTGAAACATGTGTACCTCTTATGGGGTCCTAGGGGTCTCCCCCTAGAAGCTTTTGAAGTTTTTTACCAATTTTGGTGAATCTTATTGTTGGTTTAACGAACGAGTGGCCTCTGGGGTGATGGAGTCCAGGGGGTTTCCCCCTGGCAGATCTGCAGTTTTTTAGCACAACTGAACTGAGGTTTAGTAGTGCTATAGGGATCGCCTGGCGTCTGTCTGTCTGTCTGTGTGTGTGTGTGTGTGTGTGTGTGTGTGTAAACAACTTAATGTCAAAAACCACTGAACCGATTGCCATGATATTTGGTGGGTGTCTAGTTGGGAAAATGTGATTTTTGGTCAAAAAACTTAAACTCAGAAACTACTGGGCAGATTAGTGCGAAATTTGGAGGAAGCGATCTAAAGGGGGTGTAAAGTAAGTTTTGTTCGTGATATGATGATTCCATCAGTAATATGGAAATTAGGGCTAAAAATGTATCAGTACACGGTCCTAACCAACATTTCATCGTCATCAGTATTAGTACACGGACTAACCAACATTTCATCATTATCAATATCAGTACACAGGACTAGCCAATATTTCATCATTATCAGTATCAGTACACGGGACTAACCAACATTTCATCATTATCAATATCAGTACACAGGACTAGCCAATATTTCATCATTATCAGTATCAATACACAGGACTAACCAACATTTCATCATTATCAGTATCAGTACACAGGACTAGCCAATATTTCATCATTATCAGTATCAGTACACGGGACTAACCAGCATTTCATCATTATCAATATCAGTACACGGGACTAACCAATATTTCATCGTCATCAGTATCAGTACACGGGAATAACCAATGTTTCATCATTATCAATATCAGTACACAGGACTAGCCAATATTTCATCATTATCAGTACACGGGACTAACCAACATTTCATCATTATCAATATCAGTACACGGGACTAACCAATATTTCATCATTATCAGTATCAGTACACGGGAATAACCAATGTTTCATCGTCATCATTATCAGTACACGGGACTAACCAACATTTCATCATTATCAGTATCAGTACACAGGACTAACCAACATTTCATCATTATCAGTATCAGTACACAGCCCTAACCAATATTTCATCATTATCAGTATCAGTACACGGCCCTAACCAACATTTCATCATTATCAATATCAGTACACGGCCCTAACCAATATTTCATCATTATCAGTATCAGTACACGGCCCTAACCAACATTTCATCATTATCAGTATCAGTACACAGCCCTAACCAATATTTCATCATTATCAGTATCAGTACACGGCCCTAACCAACATTTCATCATTATCAATATCAGTACACGGCCCTAACCAATATTTCATCATTATCAGTATCAGTACACGGCCCTAACCAATATTTCATCATTATCATTATCAGTACACGGCCCTAACCAATATTTCATCATTATCAGTATCAGTACACGGCCCTAACCAACATTTCATCATTATCAGTATCAGTACACGGCCCTAACCAACATTTCATCATTATCAGTATCAGTACACAGCCCTAACCAATATTTCATCATTATCAGTATCAGTACACGGCCCTAACCAACATTTCATCATTATCAGTATCAGTACACAGCCCTAACCAATATTTCATCATTATCAGTATCAGTACACGGCCCTAAGCAACATTTCATCATTATCATTATCAGTACACTGGACTAACCAATATTTCATCATTATCAGTATCAGTACACGGCCCTAACCAATATTTCATCATTATCATTATCAGTACACGGCCTAACCAACATTTCATCATTATCAGTATCAGTACACGGCCCTAAGTAACATTTCATCATTATCAGTATCAGTACACGGCCTAACCATCATTTCATCATTATCAGTATCAGTACACAGCCCTAACCAATATTTCATCATTATCAGTATCAGTACACGGCCCTAAGCAACATTTCATCATTATCAGTATCAGTACACGGCCCTAACCAATATTTCATCATTATCAGTATCAGTACACGGCCCTAACCAACATTTCATCATTATCAGTATCAGTACACGGCCCTAACCAACATTTCATCATTATCAGTATCAGTACACGGCCCTAACCAATATTTCATCATTATCAGTATCAGTACACGGCCGTAACCAACATTTCATCATTATCAGTATCAGTACACGGCCCTAACCAACATTTCATCATTATCAGTATCAGTACACGGCCCTAACCAATATTTCATCATTATCAGTATCAGTACACGGCCCTAAGCAACATTTCATCATTATCATTATCATTATCAGTACATGGCCTAACCAACATTTCATCATTATCAGTATCAGTACACGGCCCTAACCAACATTTCATCATTATCAGTATCAGTACACGGCCCTAACCAATATTTCATCATTATCAGTATCAGTACACGGCCGTAACCAACATTTCATCATTATCAGTATCAGTACACGGCCCTAACCAACATTTCATCATTATCAGTATCAGTACACGGCCCTAACCAATATTTCATCATTATCAGTATCAGTACACGGCCCTAAGCAACATTTCATCATTATCATTATCATTATCAGTACATGGCCTAACCAACATTTCATCATTATCAGTATCAGTACACGGCCCTAACCAATATTTCATCATTATCAGTATCAGTACACAGCCCTAACCAATATTTCATCATTATCAGTATCAGTACACGGCCTTAAGCAACATTTCATAATTATCATTATCAGTACACGGCCCTAAGCAACATTTCATCATTATCAGTATCAGTACACAGCCCTAACCAATATTTCATCATTATCAGTATCCGTACACGGCCCTAAGCAACATTTCATCATTATCATTATCAGTACACTGGACTAACCAACATTTCATCATTATCAGTATCAGTACACAGGACTAACCAACATTTCATCATTATCAGTATCAGTACACGGCCCTAACCAACATTTCATCATTATCAGTATCAGTACACGGCCCTAACCAACATTTCATCATTATCAGTATCAGTACACGGCCCTAACCAACATTTCATCATTATCAGTATCAGTACACGGCCCTAACCAACATTTCATCATTAGTATCAGTACACGGCCCTAACCAATGTTTACAAATATACTCGGTAAGCGATAGCTCCTGAGATTTAATTTGGTTCAAATCATGTGCAAAATATTCCATAGTCCCCGGCTGTAGACCCCCTTTCAGACCATCAGAATTGTAATGCCCTCCCCTTTGCACCCCAATGTAATTCGTATCCCCCCCCCCCCGTAAATTCTGTTCTGCTCATTCCCTAAGTCTAGAAGCCAGCATGGTTTTGTATTCCATGAATCATGAGAGTTTTATGCCAAATATTTACAAATATTGTCATTATTGACAAGCAATTAAAGAAAATCGAATATTTGCACAAAATAATATGATAAACAGAAATTCTCAAAAAAAGGTCATC
Source organism: Glandiceps talaboti (assembly GCF_964340395.1). NCBI lineage: Eukaryota > Metazoa > Hemichordata > Enteropneusta > Spengelidae > Glandiceps > Glandiceps talaboti. The sequence goes on along the minus strand of NC_135564.1, from coordinate 22,897,612 downwards.
ACTTGTATAATATCTATCTGAGATGCTGGAATGCATTGTCACCAAGTAGTGTACACCCAATCTAGATGCTGATATGCATTGTTATCACTTGTATAATATCTATCTGAGATGCTGGAATGCATTGTCACCAAGTAGTGTACACCCAATCACAACATAGAAGTGCAATGGTGTCTCACGCATCTTGCAGTAATATTGGGAGATACGATTATGATAAGTTGTGTGGTACATTTACCTTATCCACTGGTCTTTCTAAAACAAAAGTTTCATAGTTGTTTGATTTCATTATATTTTTAAATATAAGCCAAATACATGAAATGTACATTTACTGTCCCAAAGGATCTGGTGAATGACTTATTATAAAGAGTATTTCAAAATTATCTAATAGCTTCATATGTAGTTTAATTTTAGTCTATTACACCCGAAATCCAATTCTAGTGCAATATTTCCCTATGTTATCACAAATTTCGTTGCATTGTGAAAATTATACAGTATTTATAGATGTAATTTATGTACCGTTAATGATAAAGATAAAAGTATGGTCTCAAAATATCACTGAGATATTAAAATTACTGTGTAATACTCTAAACAGGCAGTACAGTGTCAGTCCTGAGTACCAATTCAATGTTACGGTCAAAAAATGACTGCCTAATTTTTGAAGTGAAATTGATGTAAGTTACACTATAAACGTCAAGTTTGCCATTAGCGATTTATTAACTGGTATTGTTAGATATTTGGATACATACAACTACCACAAACTTGCAAAGTTACAGCGTAATCGTGCCCTTTATTATAGCCTGGGGGTATTTTTGAACATGTAAAAAATGTACGATACTGAAATGTACGTTACAAAATTTACAATTTTTGTTATTTTTGTTATTTTTCGAATAAAAACAGTAAGGGACTGGTCAGTTTCTCCAGCCTGGGGCGGGAGTTGGTGGATTCTTCCATCGGGCCCACAAAAGTCACTGACCCCATATCCATCCCACTGACCCCCCCCCCCACTCCCCCATCTGTAAAACCAAAAACAGACTGACCTCCTGTCACTTAATTCTAAAACATGATGACCCCCCCCCCCCCATACAATATTCACATAACAGGTATTTTTTGATCGTGACTCAGTGTGGACTGCTTGACTCTCACAAATACTTTATAAGATCCCGGGATAATTATATTATTGACTACACAGGGTAAATATATTCCAAAAAGGAGTTTAATACACCTTACCTTGACAGTGAATGGTAGGGGGAAACTTGAGAACTTGAGAAGGGGTCTCCCCCTCGGAGACCTGGAGGTTTTTTACTCTGAAAAGTCAATTTTGAGACTATTCAGACACTTTCAGGCAATAACTTCAAAGCTTTACAAGACACCACCAACATGCAAACAGCAACTACATAAGGTTGAAATATTTTTGAAACACAGGTTGATAGCAAGTAGTAGGGGGAAGAACTTGAGACTGGGATTCGGATGTGTACACCTCATGGGGGGGGGGGGGTCCTAGGGGGTCACACCCTAGAAGCCCTGGAGGTTTTTTACAATGCAAAGTCAATTTTGAAACTATTGGAGGTTTTTACTCTTATAAAGCCGATTTTTAGGCTATTCAGACCCTTTAAAGCAATAACCTCCAAGCTTTACAAGACAGCACCATCAAGTATCAGAAACTATTCTTTATAACTTGCATAGTGTTGAAATGTGTTCTTAAAAGTAAAATGGCATCATTATAGTAAAGGTCACGTCTAATGGTAGTGTCATTGGTAGGGGAGATTTGGAGTTTAAGGCAATTTTATCTTGCCAAGACTTTCACATCTTTAAAAGACAATATCATCTCAAACTAGCATATGGTGAAAATATTTCAGAAAAGTTTAATACCATTATGACAGTAAAAAGGTTGGTGCATCTGATTGTTGGTTGGTGAGGGAGTCGTTGGGGTTTCCCCTGGCAGATCTGGAGTTTTTTTTGTTTCTATTAAGGCAATTATTAGGTTATATTCATAGCTTTTTGAGGTAATGTTTCTAAGTTTTGAAAAGCTAACGTAAATATAAATTTTAAATGAGTTTCACATGTCACATACAAACGGGCCTGTTACATTGGTAATGGGGCATTAATATTGCATGTATAGTAAAGTCATTGGTATGTTAGAGAACTTAAGGTAGTCATACATAGTGTATAATAGAAACTGGAATCTGATGAGATGTGGTGATCTGTAGTGTCAATAACATGTAGTGTACAAAATAGAAAGTGTATTAATCCCTTCTGACAAGTTCATACTGAAGAGTAGAACAGTTCTGACTTACTGTTTCGAAGCTTAGGAGGTATATTACAAGAGGAAGTGTTCTATCACCTACTACCCATTACAATGTCAATGTTTTACGACTATAGTTTTCATGGCATAAACATATAAGCATATATATGTCCAACACAGCATATAATTAATGATGCATACATGGTAAAATACATTTCAAACATAGTGTTGACATAAAGAAACAGAGTTATGGTGGCCATATTAAAATATATATCCAGTAATTCACAGCTAGAAATATAGACATTCACTACATTAGTCATTTTAATTGTGAGATTATTAGAGTCTTGCAAAATCATATAAAGTGCAGTTTGATGTGCGTTGTGTATTTTTTCTATATGCATTTACGTTCAAAACTGTGTAGAGTATATGCATCGCGTTCCATATGTTGTCAAGTATGACAGGATACAACTTTCTGGTATTTGGAAAGTTTTGATGTGACGCGGGATCACAGTGATCGGTCAGCTGTCATGAATTAGTAATATAACAAATGTTTGCATTTCACGAATAGTATTCTTCTGAGATGACAACATTAAGTCATTAAAGATCAATAGTGTCCAATAATGACTAATTACAGACTACTACAAGAGCAGCTGCGCGATGGCGTGACATGATCATTGGTGATGGCAATGGCGTAACATGATCATTGGCGATGGCAATGGCGAGCAAGGTGAGCAATGGCGTGACATGATCACATTGATTAGCTACTTTTCATATTTGTCAATATACATAGATTTTGCTTCTCAAATAGACTCATGCTTGGACGGAGGCTGCTGGTTGTGGGAAGAGGCTATCAGGGGCAATTCACATACAAAGAGAACATTGGTATCTTGGCTGTAAGCAACTTAAAGAAATTGAGTTTAAAACTGCCTCATGAACTATTCTGTTTATATTAACTTTCACGAACGTAAATCTCGAATTGTAAGGCCAAAGACTTACATGGAGGTGTTCCTGACATTGAAACGTCATTGTGTGCTATGTAATTGTCACAGTGGTAAAATAAATTACTCTACAGTATTTAGTATGAAACGTTTTCAGATGTATACACATAATAATGTGACATGAAAGTTGCTAAAATAATGAGGTATTGAGTGTCAAAGAAAATATCATTTTATGGAATACAGTCAGTGATACATACTGCCCTGAAGATGCATGCAATTGTTGGCTAGGGAATTTATTTTCCATTGCTGTGAGTGAAGCCCGTTACCTAAGGGTGCGATCAGTTTTTACGGCCCGGGGGCCGACAAATCAGAGGAGGGGGGGGGTCATCTTAATTTGTGACTCAAAGAAGGGGGGGGGGGTCATTTTTACGAAGTGAATAGGGGGGGGGGTCACTTTGTTTTCAACTAAACAAAATCATGAGCCACACTCCTGCACTTAAATGTTCATACATTTAATATCATAACTAGGCCAAAGCCCCTAAGCTCGGACAGCTGGGTATACCTATAGATTCATTTGTGAGCGGCTGCCTCATGATGATATCATAGATAGCGCTCTCAGTGTGGAGATTGCACTTCGTACATAGAACGCGCATGCGTAGTCATTGTACCGCAATGCATCCTTGGGTAAAACCACCAAAAAAAATCACATAGTATATAGGACACGCATGTGTACTAGTCATTGAGCCGCGGGCGCTGTGTGAGCTATTAAACAAAAAAATGTATGTGCATAAAATAAACCATAAACAAATAGCTATAAATATACATTCAAATATAACAAAAACTCTGTCTCTTGATACATCCAATACATATGGTATGGTATCACAACACTGCACTATGGCCACCTTTAAGGAACAGGTATTTGTTAGAAATGACTTCTCGCTATTGCATGCCATGAGTTGTGTCATCTTGTGGTAGAAAAACTTGCTTGTGTAGCTGTACATGTAACACATAAGAAATGAAATACCTTAAGATTTACTGGCTCTAAAATCTGTTCCTCCATTGACCTGAACATGTGGAAGTGTGCACAAACATAACCAATTTAGGACACTTTGAAATAATATGTGGCAAACACTGTGACTGAAAGTGCCTGACCCAGCCTGTGTCTAGATATTGGATATTCAATGTCCATGTATATAGTTAGTCTAGTTCCTATATATTTTTGTACATCTAATGTAAGATAACTACAATCATCTCCATTAGAAGTCCCAAATTGATTTATGGTTGAGATCAATAGTTCAATGTAGGGTAAAAACTAAATTCTTTTAGTGTGGGGTGGGGGTGAGAGGAGGTCTTTTATAATGAAATCTGTTTTGTACCCCAATACAAACAATTCTAAAAATGTCAGATTGAAAAATGGGGAAACAATTTGTTATGCATGGCACTAAAATACATTTATTGTGCCAATAAAAGAGCTATTTTACCTCACTACATACTGGCTTTGTATTTATAGCACTACATAATACTACATACTGATTTGAAATTGATTGTGGTGTGTGCAACAATTTTACCAATTTAGTTAGAAGGGGATGGGGAAGGGGTTCTGAGGCCTTACTAAAAGAATTAGTTGTTTGCCTACTGATTTCACCCCTAATGTGTTGATTTATCATATTTATCATATTGAGTATATATCAACTATTGAACTGTTACTTTGCATAGCTATAGTACGAACTACATGTCTTATCAAAAATTACTTTTCAGTGTTTGTGTTTCACTTCTTCATACAGCTTTATACATGTGAAACTGTGGATTTTGGTTAGCAATTTACCAGACACACTTAAAATTACTGAAAATGTAACATGTAAAATTAACTATGCAGTGTGCGGTATTATGCTTTGAGAATAGAGTGTCTTTTGCAAGAACAAAAAGAGTGTTTCTTGTCAACAGATGGGGGGGGGGGTCATTGTGTTTTTTATTTGTCAGGGGGGGGGGGGTTGGATTGTTTTGTGGATGAATTGCAGGGGGTCACTATTTTTAAGTACAACATGAACAAAAAGTCACCGGCCCACCCCCGGCCGTAAAAACTGATCGCTCCCTACTGTCCCGTTTGTATGCTGTAAAGTGTGTGTGAAATATAAGGCGACGAGACCAGGGGTATATTTGAAAATCGAGAAACAAGAATTGGTAATGAAAGAAAAGGTTAAAACACAAAACAGACTCATCAGTGTAGTAACATTGATTTTCAAGTTGATTATTTTATCAAAACTTAAGATCAGCAAGTATTGTAGTAAATGTATGTGGTGTAACTGGAACATAGACTTTATTTATCAAAGTCCTGAGTCTTCACTCCAAAGCCATTCTCCTCTCTTTCCATAAGATCTGTCCTCAAGTCTATTAACAATAATTAACAGATTAAAACATAGTTACAATTCATGAAAAGTTCACGTCATAATACATTACAGAGGAGCAACTTCAATTTATAATATTGGCACAATTCGAGGTCAGAATTAGAAAACTATTACTACTAAACCAATGGCCCCAACCCACAATATCGATGAGAAGGGGTATATCTAGCTTGATAGCTAGAAGTAGAATATTCAGAAATAAGTTGAGACATCAAAATAAACCAGTGAAATTGGCTTTCTCTGTCGAACTGCAGCAACATTGAAAATTTTAAGCAAACTAAACCAATGAAGATTAACTGACCACGAGACCTCCGCATTGACGAACACGGAAAGCAAAAGTCAGACAGAAAATATCTTGTCTAAACATTACACAAAAATATTTAAAGTCATTGGCTAGACAAAATAGCATAATAATAAATACAATGATCTATGGTTCAATAGTTCAGAGTTCACGTAAATAGTTCATTTTTCGTTCAAAATAGTTTACTCTGTTGGTTTTGATTTCATAGATACTTTGTTTAAGTTTTGTCTTCTCTTCTCTTCTCTTCTCATTGTTCTTGCTAGTCTTGCTGCTAGACGTTCGGGCTTTCTTCCGATACGATAAGCGAATGAAGTTCGCAGTGAGGGCTAGCCCGAACGATGATCCATCCTCGATAGCAATGTTCATTCGTGTGTCATATTGTATTTATTTTGGAAGAACACCAACGCTCTAGCAGCTAGATTAGGTTCTTGCTTGGTTAACATTTGGGTTTGGGAATTGCAACTTGATCGTCAGTCGTCTATATAGCTTGGTACTGTTCCAAACTTTGGTATTTTGAAGACTTCTCATAATCACAAGTCCATGGACGTAGTATCCTCGTCGGTCATATTTCTAGACTGGGGAAGTTCTTTTCCTTGCCTTGAGTAATTAAGTGGTACATCATGTATAGTAGCTATAGTTTAGAATTTTGCATTCCAACAATGAGTGTAGGCCCAAAAATTTATGGTTTTGCCCTTATGGGAGGCATTCAGTTTAAATCTGATTCATACCGATTTCATATTCCTTCTTGTACATACTGGGTGCATTCAAGAGTAAAAAAAAAACGGTTTGCCTTTTCTTGGCCAGGGAGTACTGGACCATTACATGCACTTTCAAAATGTTACATGTATGTGAACAACAAAAGAGATGGCAGATGCTTATATCGGCAAATCGTCGTTTTTCATGCAATTTCAATATTTATGAAACATGACGATTGACACAACTAAAATGTACCATTGCAATATGATTAGGACAAGAATGTATGAAAATGGCAATGGCTAACTAAAATGTACCATTGCAATATGATTAGGACAAGAATGTATGAAAATGGCTTGGCTAAATGAAGTGACCATTGATCATTGAAGAACAAAACGGCTTGGGAAGCCCATGGGTGACCTGTTTGTTGGACAGATAGCCCTAATGTCTGGGCAAACTTTTGTTTGGTGCAGACTTATTTTCATGTTCACATTCAAGCCCTAGTGTGAATGACTTGAATGATGACTGTCTGTCTGGTGATTGTGGTGAAAAGTGCTGAATATGATGAATGTTTTTGACCATACTAATAGCTATTCACTGACTGTCATAACTCAATTTCAAGAGCTTATTCTCCAACTCAAGACTGTTGTTATAATCATATGTCTACATTTCTCAGACTTGTGCTTCTGTTTTGTTGTGTGTTTTTGAAGTGCAATGAATATTAGTTTCAAAATGATCCTGAGCCAACTTCACCTACATGAAGCATCTAGATGTATCATAGACATATCCGGAATGTATCAAAAATGCGCCAAAAAACAAGAAAGTGTGCCAACTTCATTTGAGATGACAGTATTTTTCATCATAGCAAACCAAGATGAGTTTGTGTCATTAAGGATTTATAGCATATACGATGTCAACATTTGACAAGCGAGTGTAATATCGCAGAAAGAAAGTGGGATTTGCCATGAAACCCAATAAATATTGCGAATAAAAAGCAGATGACAGATCATTGTAATGTGAATCCAAAAATAACATTTTGTCAAGACCTGACCTAACCTGACCTGACCTGACCTGCGATCGGCCTGATATCATATGATATCAAGTTCACATTATAACAACACATTTTATTGGCATATAAGCTTAGCTCTCGTTGAATTCGTAATACAAATTGGGCTCAATATATTAAATCCGGCGACTTTTAATCGCCTTAGAAAATACAGGCTAGCACAGACATTACATTTGAAATGCACGTTACGTTTGGACTTGTATTAAGTTTGGATGAATAATTACCTTATAGACGTTCGATTGTCTTTAGTTATGAGATGGCAGAACTCACTTTACTTTTGTTGCTTTATTGACAATAATTAAAAGTAAAAGTTGTATCTGAAAAATGACACAAAATATTTCATACTCGATATCCTCATTACGATTCTTGAGTGATCGACATAACAAAGTGATGATATCAATTGTCTATTTTTTCCTTTGCCAAAGCGTGCTTGTAAAATATCACTGCATTTCTCAATCTTGTATATTAAAACTCAAGTTTTTAGCTCCACTGTCAGCGACAGATGAGTGGAGTTGATTCTCCGTCATTGTCTGTCGTCCGTCAGCTTTCTATTTTCACCTTCGTCTCTGAAACCGACAGTCAGAATGTTTTGATATTTGGTGTACATGTCCCTTGGGGGAGGCTAAGCCTAGGCTTGTTCACGACAAGTTTATATGAGTCGTTTTCTATTTTTAGTGATATTTTGGATCAAAAATGATATTTGTTGTCTTTTTTTTGTTAGTAAAGATATTTCAACTTCTCCATCCCTATAAATACAATTGTCAAGTTATATCAAAAGCAGGCATTATATCATTTCTATTGTATCGATTCTAATGAAACTTGCTACACATATTCTATATGATAATGGAAAGAAATTGTTAGATTTTGGTAAACATCCAATGAACATTAATTAACATTTGCACATATATATAATTAATGGTTTTGAGTAATTAGGCTATATCTTTGGAATGCATTTCATATTCAATATAATTTGGTAATGCGTTAACCATAATAAAGGACATATGACCTATAAAGTTTGTTGATTTAGCTTATAGTGTTAATGAATAATTTGCATAATTAATGATTTTCAGTAATTTAGCTGCGTCTTAAGCTGTGTCTTCAAATTCCATATAATTTGGCACATGCATTAACCATAGCAAAATACACATCCAATAAGGCCTGTTAGCACAGTTTTTTGGTTTTAATGAGTAATTTGCATAATTAATGATTTCCGGTAATTAAGCTTTATTTTAGAATGCAAACTTCAAATTATATATAATTTGGTACATATATTAACCCTAAGAATGTGCACATGTTCTGATATAGCTGTTACTTTGAATGAGTATTTTCAATAATTAATGATCTTCAGTAATTAAATTATATCTTTGGAATGCACACTTCAATTTCCATATAATTTGGCACAGTCATCATCCATGACAAAGCACACTTATCCTCTAAAGCCTGTTGGTATAGTTTTCAATTGTAATGACTAATTTGCATAATTAATGATTCTCAGTAATTAGGAGAAAACTTGTGACTACGTTCATGTATTTTTTGATTGTGATTAATTTACATCAATGATCGTCTTGATGAGGCAGTATTTTTAGTATGCCAACTTTAAATTTCAGATAATTCAATACATGTATTGATTGTAAAGAAGTGCAAATGTCAATTAAAGCTTGATGATGTAACTTATAATATTGTTAATTTGCAAAAACAAGGACGTTGACATAACCTGCTTAAAGGCATCGTGATGTTAGTTGATTTGTATTCATCATTCATATGTACATACATTGATAACCTTTGTCATATTAGTGACAAAAACCATTTAATGTGAAGATTGATCTTGGAATGTCAAAATAGACCGGTTGTGAGAGAGAGAGAGAGAGAGAGAGAGAGAGAGAGAGAGAGAGAGAGAGAGAGAGAGAGAGAGAGAGAGAGAGAGAGAGAGAGAGAGAGAGAGAGAGATTGAGAGAGAGAGAGAGAGAGAGAGAGAGAGGAAAACAGAGACAGACAGACAGACAGACAGACAGACAGATATGTAGACAGCGACACAAACAGACAGGCCCGGTTAGTATATCAGATGGGGAAAGTTACTTTTTGCCTTTCGTAAAGGAGAGTTAAGTGATAGCTCTGTCTGTCTGTCTGTCTGTCTGTCTGTCTGTCTGTCTGTCTGTCTGTCTGTCTGTCTGTTTGTGTGTGCATGTATGTCTCTTTGTCTGTCTGTCGCTCTGTCTGTCTGTGCGCTTGCATGTGTATATGGCTATGTGCAAGCATGAATATCAATGGATAATAGTAGGGTTTATTGGTAATTAAGCAAATTACACGATCAAAAACCCACATGTTCTACAAAGCTTGTTAATGTAGTTTTTACCTTTAATGATTCATTTGGATAATTACTTATTTTGGTAGTTAGGCAATATCTTAAAAAGGCAAACTTCAATTTTTATGTAACTTTTCTGTATGTACCATAACAAAGCACATATATAGTAGTTGAAGTAGTTATTAATGCTAATGATTAATACGTACTTAATGAAATTATGAATGTATACACCATGCATGGTAGCTTGCATGCTGATATTGTGTGTACAGGTGCAATCAACCAAACTGAAGGGAGGGGGGGCAGATATCATTCACCATATATTACAATCTTAATTAGGTAATCAAGACTTAGTACTAAACATCACGATGAGGGAAAATATGCCTACCAACCAAGACAATGCCCATGACAACAGTAAAATGACAATGTCTAATCTAAATATAACAGTAATGAACAACATTCAAAACTGGACAGCTATACATAGCAACAGATGTATGTGCCAAATTATACGGAATTTGAAGAGTGCATGATACTGCTTAATTACTGAATATCGTTCATTATTCAAAATACTCATTAAAGGTAAAAGTTGTAGCAACAAACTTCACAGGACAGGTGTGTATTATTGTGGTTGATATATGTACCATATTATACGAAATTTGAAGCTTGCATTTTAGTTACCTAAAATCATTAATTATGCAAATTTTTCATTAAAACTGTAAGCTATATCAACAAATTTTATAGGACATATCCACTTTGTTATGGTTAATGTATGAAGTAAATTATATTGAAATTGAAGTATGCAGTCTTAAGATATAGCCTAATTACTGGAAATAATTAATTATACAAATTATTCACTAAATCTTTAAAGTGAAATCAACAAATTTTATAGGAGATATGCACTCTGTTATGTTCAACGTAAGTACTAAATTGTATTGAAATTGAAGTATGCAGTCTTAAGATATAGCCTAATTACTGAAACTCATTAATTATGCAAATTATTCATTAACACTGTAAGGTACATCAACTAACTTTATAGGACATACACAATTTGTTATGGTTAATGTATGAACTGAATTGTATTGAAATTGAAGTATGCAGTCGTAAGATATAGCCTAAGTACCAAGAATCATTAATTATGCAAATTATTCATTAACACTGAAAGGTACATCAACAAGCTTTACAGGACATATGCGATTGTTATGGTCAAAGTATGTACTGAATTATATTGAAATTGAAGTACGTATTCTTAAGATATAGCCTAATTACTGAAAATCATTAATTATGCAAATTATTCATTAAAACTGTAAGGTACATCAACTAACTTTATAGGACATACACAATTTGTTATGGTTTAATGTATGAACTGAATTATATTGAAATTGAAGTATGCAGTCGTAAGATATAGCCTAATTACCAAAAATCATTAATTATGCAAATTATTCATTAACGCTGTAAGGTACATCAACATTTTATAGGACAAATGTATGTTGTTATGTTTTTTAACGAATATACTAAATTATATTGAAATTGAAGTATGCAGTCTTAAGATATTGCTTAATTAGTTGATTTCATTGATATGCAAATTTCTCTAATTCACATGAACAGATCTCGCTCAAAAACTAATCACAGACAGATAGACAGACAGACAGACAGACAGACACACACACACACACACAGACAGACATATATCCCCCTTTTAATACCGTACCCTTACTGGAGTAAAAATAATTAATTATGCAAATTATTCATTATAGGACAAATGTATGTTGTTATGCTTAACAAATATAC